>NW_024350319.1:15933681-15970295 GCF_902729225.1 Pteropus medius | reverse complement strand
TTTACTTTCTTAATCTCACAATAACCCTCTGGTAGGTGCTATTATTATCCACTTTACAAAGAGTGAAATAAAGGTACAGAAATGTCAATTAAGTCACTCAAGGTCACACAGCTAATAAGTGGCAGAGCTATGATCTAAACTCAAAGAGATTGGCTTGGAATCCATACCTTAACCACTAATTAATATATCTTCAGCCGCCCATACAGATATTTGTATTTTGGGTCATTTTGGGTTTTTAAAATTCGAAATGTGTTTATCGAGATGATTTCCCAGTCATCTTTACTCAGGATGCTTTCTGTGCTCCTTCTGCCTGAAGGGACATCCTTCAGTGACCTGGCTTTCCCTCCCGAAGACAGTAAAAGAGCCAACATACAAATCTATTGTTTGAACATGAATAACTCTCAGGGTGATTTTATAGCATCCAGGTAGTTCTCATCTGGGGACCGGAACTGGGCTCTATATCAGGTGCTTCGGCTGTGTTTCCTCTTCTCTTCTGAGGGGGCAGAAGGAGCGCCTTCGCAAGAAGCATCTTCTCCTGGGGATGTCGTCACTGCTGAAAAGGGTGGAAAAGAGTTGGCATGATTATTCCCACTTTTTAGATGAGGACTCTGAGATTCAAGAGGATTACTGAGTCATCTGCTTAGGATCATACAGTTTTGTTTGTGTGTTTGGTTTTGTCTGAATCTGCAAAACTGAAAACACTGATTCCAAACTGCTGTGTTTTTGTTGTTGTTGTTGTTGTTTTTCTACCACACTGCATTGTGTCCATTTGGTTCTGCTGGGTGAAGCATTCACCAAGATGGCTCTCCTTTGATAGTCATTTCTGATCTCAGTGCTAACATAAGAATGAAGTAACCTTACAAATGTTAGTCCTATATGCCAGGTTCTTGAAAAAGCTGTGCAACATTTTTTTGGCACCCCCGGAAGCCCTGAAACAAAGCTGAGGGGACCAGAGTGGCATTCATGGGCATCCTGGTGGCAACAACATTCACCTCATGAAACAGTGATGCAACAAAGACTCAGGGAGCCACCCTGAGAGGCAGCTTTGGTTGGACAATGTTTCCAAGTGAAAGACAATCATTAAAGAAAATGATTTGCAATGATAAGCAAAACATTTTCCAGGCAATGCTACTGCCTCAAAAGTATTCTTTCCTCCACACAAAGCCTTGTGGCCTTGGGAGTGTTCTCTGATAAAGCAACACAGGGCACTTTATCTTAGAGGTTAAGGACATGGAGGCTTAGATTCAAGCTCAAGCCTCAGCTGCACCATGTCCCAACTATGGTACCTGAAGCAAACTAGGTCATCCTTCGGCCTCTGTTTCATCATCTGTAAAATGGGAGAATAATCATACCTGCGTCACAAGACTGTTGTGACAATTAAAGGAGATGATGAATGTCGGGAGCACACAATGTGTACAAAGAGCTCGATACATACATAGTAAGCACTTTATAATAATAGCTGTTTCTAGCGTCCAGAGTGCTCTTTTCCAGAGTCTTCCTTGTGTTAAGCATCTGCTGTTCCCTCTGAAAGGCTCTTCATTCGGAACTCTGCTCAAAGGGCAGCCCACCTGCAGACCTTCCCTCACCGTCCAGAGCAGCTCATATCCCTTCTACGTTGCTTTATGCTTTTCATGGTGTGGATCACTACCACATGCTGTGCTGTATATTTCTGTGTTTATTTGTTTATTGTCTGTCTCCTTCTACATGAATATTAGCCCCCACGATGACAGCTACTCTGTTGGGTTCATTACTGGATTTTTGGTGCCTAGAATAGTGTCTGCCATATGGGGGTACCAGGTAAATATGTATTGAAGGCATGTGAGTACAAGGCATCTCTTAGGAGTAGGTTATGATTCCATTCAATGACATGGCCCAAGACTGGACATCGGGCACAGGAGCTGCTGTATATCTGGGACAAGCCCTGGGTTTCAGAGCTGCCAGCAGAGTGCCCGAGAAGGCCTGACCCACTGAGGCTCTGAGCTGTGCTCCAGTGAGCCCTACGGCTCCAAAGTACAAAGCAACCATTGTGCCAGGCTGGAGGGTGATCCTCCTGGCTCCTCATTTTCTTCACTCAGAAAGTTACAGCCTGAAGTGACTATGTGTGAACCCCTCTCTGTGATGAGCTTCCCACCTTCCTCCCTCTCACTCTCCCTCCAGGACTCATTACTGGATAGTGTAACTTCCTCAAGGACAAAAGGCGTGGTTTAAAAGTAACCTGTGGCAATGGAGAGTTTACTGCTCTTGAACTCAGGAATTATTTTTTAATGAGAACACATAGCTCGGATCATAATTTTCAGTAAGTAAAAGCAAAAGTGAGTGTTGCTCCTGACTCTAATTGGCTGCCACTGAGGTGCAACCTGTGTTTCTCATGTCACGGATGACACCAGTGGGGAGCAGCACGGAGTCTAGGTGGACAGAATTGCCTCCTTCCTGCTGCCTCGCCAAGGCTCCTGGTTTCACACAGCCCACCAAGATTCAGAGAAGGCGAACCGGACACAACGATGCACATCAGAGACACCAGTTTGGATGGACTTAGAGGCACCTCCAAAGGGCGTGGATTTTCTCCAGAGTTCAAGCCTTGTAAGTTCCAAGCACTTTTAAAGATTGTAGTAAGCAGGTATGTGGTTTCCCAAAGCCTGCAAAGAGCAGAGAAATCCAGCAAAAGGAAAACATAAGTGAAATGAAATAACAAATAGCAAAAAGGAGAGAGCATGCTGCTTGAACTCCAGCAATTCCAGTAATTCATGTTAGAATTTAGTTTCTCTGTGTCCATACTGAGCAGTGAGATTGGCAAGGTAAGGAAGGAGCTGCCTTTGGTCCTGAGTTATGAATTATTATCTATGATGTAGACAGTGTTTCCAGAAGTGTGCAGTAAACGTGTTTTTCCTTAGCCATTCCACTTAAAATCTTAAACCTATGGCTTACTAGCTGGATTTCTTGGACAATATTCGAGTTTCTGGACAGAGGTAAGTTGTTTCTTCCGTTTCTTTTACTTACTTATTTTTCTCCCCATCTTGGAGTGTTTCTTAGATAAACACAGCTCCTACAGAAGAAAATCTCTATTTGGGATTTCCTGGGCAAGGCATTGCCAAAGGAGGAGTGGCCTCTCTCCAGGCAGCTATAGATTCTCTGTGGACAAGTAGGATACTGTCAACCTGTCGTCCTGACCCTCTCCTGGGAGCTTGAAGAACTTGATGCATGCTCCAGATGCAGGTGCCTACTAGACAGGGCGGACAGGTAGTCGGCAACCATCAGGACCAGAGCCTGGCAAGCAGATCTGAAAGTATGTGGAAGAGTTCCCTGTTGTAAGTTTCATCTCCAAAACAACTCCAGGTGGTAGGGAGCTTTCTGGCCCTCTCCCTTCCAAACCCTTCCCCACAGAAGAAATAATGACCACTACCGAACCCAATAAGTCCTTCTATGTGGCACCAGTAACATTTTGTACTCTCTCTCTCTCTCTCTCTCTCTCTCTCTCTCTCTCTCATATCTGAAAGCCTCTTGAAGACCTACGGGGACCCTGAGCCTGACACAGTGCCTGGAATATAGTGGATACTCAGTAAATTCTTGTTCACTTATTTGTTGAGGACCCTTCCACTGAGGGTGGCAAGGAATATATTTACACACAGGAACAGCCCCTGCTAACAAAAAAATGCAGGGAAACGCATGCTGGATCTGAACACAAAATGGGGCCAGGTGGATAAAGAAACACAATGACGTAGCTTGGGTCAGGCATGCTTACAAAAATCTCCTGATTCCGTCCCAAGGCCAAGGATGGCTCAATTCACTGGGATTCAGCTTAGCCTGAACAATAGCATTTCCTCTTCTCCTGGTAGGGTCCTCCACGGAATCCTTGGAGACAGAAACTGTCAGCTGACTGCTAACAAATTTACTTTTGACAGTGATCCAAGGTCCCTCAGGACCCGAATCATGTTTGGTTTCTGATCCTGTGGTGATAATCATGGTATGGAAATAAACACACAGGGCTTCTCAGGGTTTCCTTGATTGAGGAATGTGTGCTGATTGTGGCAACGAAAGGAATCACCCTGCAGAAAAAGAACAAGGCACCTTGGCGAGTCCATAATAACTGGGTTTCTGTTATTATTCAACTGTCTGGCGGGTCAGCATCAGGGCCTGTAAAGGCTGTCACTTTGTTAGATCGGAGTCTGGTGGGAGCTGGATGGGCCCTGGGTAAGAACGGAGGAGGAGGAGATGGAAAGGCCTTGCCTTGAGGCCTTATGGGAAGGCTCACCGCTGGAGAAAAGAACGAGAGGTCTTTCCCAAACGTAAAGCCAGGATGCCTTGCTCCGGGATTGCCTGCCTATAAAGGAAAGGGAGTATGTCAAGGGAAGCCCATCGACACTCAGAGCCAGACCCACGCCTTCCCTGGAGAGGGGTCATGGCCCACAGAACTTGGGGAATTTCTCCCTAGCAGCATGTCAACTACATCTCTTTTACTTGGGATTTTGGCAACTTGAATGCTTTTTAAAAGGGAAGATTTTATTACATTGCAAACAAAACGGCATTCAGGCTCCAGAGCCCTGGATGGGCCCCAGAATCTCCCATGCCCAGAGCCTAGGCTGCGTTTTCCACCCAGGCAGCATCCTCCCTCCCAGGCCCGGTGACAGGCTGGCTCCCTGCACACACTCGAGACGGCTGTGCTACCTCCCAGATGAAGGAGAGAACGACGGACGGACTGCCGCAGGCAAGCCTGCTCCAAGGGAACATAAAGCCCAGGCATCCGCTTGAGGCAGACGCTCCGGGGTGCCCTGTGAGAAAGCCATCAGGGCCCTCGGTGTGCAGTCAGGGGCAGCCGATGGGCTGGGTGCTCGCTGCCAGCCAGGGAACACAGAATGTTCCTTCACAGTACAGCGAGTCCATCTGGGCGGGGAGCCGGCCTTGCTAGAACTGTGCCTTTGCTATTTGGAAGGCCATGAGCCATCATTGATCATTCACATGCCCCTCTGTGGGGGCAAGAAGGCTGACCCAGTCGTCTCCTTGCCTTTCTCTCCCCGCCCCGTCCTTCAACCTACAGCCGAGAATGCTCTCCTCCTGCTTCCACCTGTCAGTTGCTGAGGGCATATCTTTTAGAAGTCTCTCTTGGGACTGGCCAGGAAGAGAAAGGCATATATTAATGGGGACATGAGTCTTTAGAGCATTCATTAAAGTTGTCTGGTCAATTTCCTGGCAAGTATTAAGGCTTTCTGTCTCACAGAAAGGAAGAAACGCATCTGTGCAGCTTCTCAGACAGATAGGCAGAGAGCCTTCTGCCACAGTGCCATTAATTTCATCATCATTATCATCATCATCATCATCATCATCATCAAAAAGCATCTTCTAAGCATCCAATTGCCATGACATCCAACAAGAGAGAGACTTGGGTCAGAGGTAGCTAAACTTAAAGGGAGGAGGTCTAGATTCCCACCCTGCTCTGCTTCTAAGTAGCTCCTCTCAAATTTTCCACTGCTAATGTAGATATAGCCTTGACCTCTCAAATTTCCACAGCTCATGCTTACAGCAGACATAGCTAATCGATTACTCTCCCACAGAGCATTAGAACATGGCCTCAGAAATCTTAACACAGAGCTCCTGACAGTGATTTGAAGAACACTCAAGATGAAACCTGTGTGTCATCAATACCCTAATGGAATTTACAACCAAGGAGTGGAATCTTGTGCCAAAGAACAGGCCAGGTTGCTTGGAAAAAACAAAGAAATGAAAGAGGGAAGGAAAGAAGAAAGGAGGGAAGGAAGGAAGGAAAGAAGGAAGGAAAGAAGGAAGGAAGGGGAAGGAAGGAAGGAAGGAAGGAAGGAAGAAGAATGGAAGAAGAAGGAAGGAAGGAAATAAGGAAGGAAGGAAGGAAGGAAGGAAGGTCAAGCTTAAAAATCAATAAAGAAATAAACCCACCTGAACAATCTGGACTGGCCAGGTAAATGATACTTAGTTACTAAGCAAAGATATCCTCACTGAATCATTGTATTTGGATAGATCCTGGGTTAGAGGTATTGAAACTGACAAATTAGAAGTACCCTTTCCTTATACACAAGAAGTTCTAGAAGGCAAGGAACCTTAGTCCAGCCTTATCATTTCACAGATAAGGAAATGAAAGCCTCAATAGTTGTGATTTCCTGCCCCCCCTCCCCATCCCCCCAACCTTGGCGGTTACCACCACATCAAAAAAGAACCCACGCTTTCTGGTTACCAGCCCAGTGCTCTTTCTACCTACTGACTACATTACCTTGCTTAGCAAAAAACAAACAAAACAGCCTTTCAAGGCATAGGTAGTTAATGGTTTTCAATAGTATTTGTGGAAAAAATTAACTAACCAGTGGCCCCTCAATGAGATCATAGAAACGATTTCCAAACACCCCATAATTGAACAGGAAGTCAGAACTCTTTCATTCAATTGTAACTCAACCACTTCCTGTATGGAAACTTGGGGAGAGTTGCTTGACCAGTTTTTGACCTTGGTTTTCTTCCCTGTGCAATGGGCACCAATAATGTCTGTACTTGCCTCACCAGGATGTGGGAACTAAAAGCGAAAGATGTGGAACTTGCTGCTTCAGGTAAACAGCAGTAATCATGACAGGGTGATGAGCAATCAAGTAGTGGCTGTCATCCTGGATCAGTGGCAACATTTGGCAAATGCCAGGATGCATGAGATTCAAGGATGACTCAGGTGATTCAAACTGGGGGTCAGGCAGGCTTTAGATGGGAATGTTTTAGATGGGAATGTTGGGGAAAGGAAAAGCCCAAAGGGACCTTCCAAATGATAAAGGATTGCTCCAGGGTCAGCAGGACCCCAAGGAGTCCTTCTTCATCTTTCTGCTTTAGATGTCTGGAAAAGGATCTGACAGCAGGGGAAGGCACAAGGATGAAAGTACTGAATGCATGCTTAATGAGTGTTAACTGGGGAGCAGCTGAAAGCATTAAGGACCATCATGTAACATTTTAACATGCAGAGAGTAACCCAAACATATCTCCTCCCGACTGCGTTTATCAGGGCACCTCGCTGGGTGCTGCTGACATTGAGAGCTTGGCTTTGTAACCACATGCCCACCACACCAAGGCCTTTGCCGTAGGAAGTGACAGTGTGTTCACAGAAAATATATTTATAGGACATGAATTAAACATGTGTTTCTCCCAGGTCTGGCATTTTGCCACACTGCCACAAAGGAAGGCTGAACTGGCTTTGTTCTCTTGCTTAAGTTGAGGCCAGACCTGTGAGCAGTCATTTTGGGGAGAAAAAGACCTCTGAACTGGCCACTAGGTGGCACAAGAGTTCCACTAACGGGACTGCAGCTAATCCAAGGCTCTTTTAGGGACATTCTGGAAAGGAATTTAAAGCTTCCAAGAATTTCAAACAAAGCAGAATAGGGCCTTAGAGGTCATCTAGTCCAAACCTTTCATTTTAAAGTCAGATAAATGATGCTTAGAGAGAGGAAAGATCTTTCCTGGTATAAACAACTAGTAAGTGTAAAACTGGGATTAGAAACCAGCCAAGCCACCATGTCTCCCTTTCTCTGGTTATGTGTGTCTTAGATCCTTAGCCACTACTGAAGCAGGAGGCAGTTTTCATGTTGAGGATTAACACAGAAAAACAGGAAGGAAGTGGAATTGTTAGGTCTCTTCCCCAGCAGTGTAAACCCGGCCTCACAGATAACCAAGGGCCTGGGCTACAAGGTAAGGAGAATTCTCACATGGTCCTGCCTAGGCTTTGTCTCTGGAGATATTGTCATCCTACTCGGAGCTGTAATTGGTCAGATTATGAGGGTCACAGGCAGATGAGAACCTAGACCTTGATGCAAGCTCTACGCTGCTCACCACTTGCTGATAAGAGCTGCCCACATATCTAAGCCTTGGTTTCCTAGTTCACTAAAGCAACGTGACAAAGGGAGTGTAAACTCTGCCTGTCAGATTTTCATCCAAGACCATGGGACTCCAGAATGAACCTGTTACTGGTTTTATTTTTCTATGTCATTATATAACATATGCTCTATTATATTCCAGAAAGAAATTACAGTACAGCTGAACAGTAGGAACAATTCACTAATAGGGATAGAGATCAAGAACTATTTAATGATAATGATGATTCATTCAACAGAATGGATCCAAAAATATTTATTGGATGCCAAGTTTGTTTTTATACATGGGTATACTTTCTTTGGTGTTCCATCAACCAGAAATCACATATATCTGGCACATCTGCACATTTTCTGCCAGGTAGTAATTCATAATTATAAGAAATGAGGCATTCACATCAGTGGAGAGGGTCAGAGTACAGAATCTGCCATGGTCTGAACTTTTTTTGCTACTTCTGACATGGGTAACCTTGGGCAATTGTGCAACCTTGCTAATCTCTATACTTCTCTATTCTAAAATCAGAATCATATTTTGATTCTAAACTACCTTACAATCGTGCAGAATGCCACCTAGCATGCAGATCTGGTTTTCTAAATACCATTCTTTAATAAAAGGAACCAGAGTTCCTTCGATTATAGGACTGGTATAAGATACAGTTCCAGGATAAATCAAGGATAAATCTGGAGCCTTTTGCTATACCCCCAAAAGGACAATGGCATATGTCAAAAGGGCACAGAAGCTGACTGAAGAGAGTTCCCAATGACTAGAGCTGGAACACTTTGAGTAGTAAAATAAATAATATTATTGGGTTATAATTCATAGAATGAAAGAAATATCCCTGAGTCAATATAGATTTAAATAAATAGCTGACTATAAATAAGTGGAGGGAAGGGACAAATCTTCTTTACAGAAGAATTAGTAAATTAGGGATATGTGAAAATCACCTTTAGAACACTGCAAGATCCACAGATGGATGCTAAAGCTGGTGGGTAGAAGTTTGAAGGGAAACAGGTTATTGGAAGGAGGTTAGTCAGTGTATCTCTGCCAATATACTGATTAATTGCAAAGGGAAAAATAACTTTACAGGAGGAAAACCCAGCAGACACCACCTTAAACAAATGATCACAGTCAATATTATCAATAATAAGAGATACTGGCATCACGTACCACCAGATATGATGGACTCGAGGGAATAACTACAGCTAGTTGGGCATCAGATTATCTTGGCTACTTAGAAGCCCCAACAGAAGTTGGTTACTGTGCACAACTTATTATTATTATTATTATTTAGCTTTGATTATAAAAAAATCATTACTTTTTCTTTGCAGTAAGCAATTTTTAAAATTTAAAAATCCTCTGTGCAAGTCATCTCTTTCCTCTTGTGTAGCACACTTAGATATTTTGTCAAAGCACTAGACAGATCAGCTCGTACTGGGCTGGAAGAACACTCAATTGCATTCTTAGTACAGGTAGACTAAGCCCTGGATAGACTGTAAAACATTATTAATTAGAGTTTTAAGATCTGGATTCCCATAAAAGTCTCATTTTGATTTTGACATGTGTGTGTGTCGTGTGTGTGCGTGTGTGCGTGTGTCGTGTGTGTGTGTGTGTGTGTGTGTGTGTGTGTGTGTGTGTTATACTGAACAAGAGACTACTAGGCCTGGTGTCAAGTAAGAAGGGATTCTGCAAAGGCTCTGGGGTTAGTTCACTTGTCCATCCATTCATCCACCCACCCAAAAACATTACTCAGGGTGCTCTATGTGCCAGGCATGGAGCTTACTGATGAACAAGACACAGAGCCTGGCCTCGAGAAGCTCCTGTTTCAGGAGCCCAGATAAGGATATAAACTACTCAACAAATGTTGAGACTGTGAGATTTCACCTCATTTCCCCTCATTTTTTAGCACAAACATCAATTAGTGAGTTAGTGATATTGAAAACCAGAAAGTTAAACAGCAAATAATAACAGATCCTTATTTTCCCCAGATATTAACACTAATAATTATAGGTTGCCACTTACACCAGGAATGATAGCTTTGCATCAGGCACTTGACATGCACTATCTCAGTTAACCTTTACAACATCCCCCAAGATAAGAATTTATATCAGTTAGAATGCTTTACATTGCAAGAATCTGAATATTTAATTGATAGTGGCCTAAACCGTAGAGTCATTTAATCATTTCACCTGAGGAATAGAGTGAAGAAATAAAATGGAGTCACTATAGTCAAGTTGCTAAATTACTAAAATCAAGTAGGTTGAGACATGAGGAATGATTCTATTCTTCTTTTAAACTTTAAAAATTTTTTTAAATTATGTTTGACATATAATATTATGCTAGTTTCAGGTGTCTACCATAGTGATTAACATGTGTATACCTTACAAAGTGATCACTTCAATAAATTTAGTACACACGTGGAATATAATCAGTAATACTATAATATAGTTATTATAATATTCTAATATAGTTATTACAATATTATTGATTATATTCCCTATGCCATACTTCACATCTCCATGACTATTTTTATAACTGCCAATCTGTACTTCTTAATCCCTTTCAGCCTTTCACCCATCCTCCACCCCCCTCCCATCTGGCAATCATCTGTTTGTTCTCTGTATCTATGAGTCTGTTTTTGTTTTGTTTATATATTTTGTTTTTTAGATTCCACATTTAAGTGAAATCCTGTAGTATTTGTCTTTCGCCATCTGACTTATTTCACTTAGCATAAAACTCTCAAGGTCCACCCGAGCCAGACAGGACCAGTGGATCAAGTGGCTACAGTAAAGAAACACTAGCCACACAATCTAACTGGTATAGAATGACATCTCTGCCAGCCCCAAGTCTGCTCTGGCTCACCATCACCCTGGCTCCTGAGGTTAGACTGTAGAGGAGTGTGGTAGGCAGAATAATGGCTCCCTGAAGATACCTAGTCCTAAACCCAGGAACCTTAACTTAAGGTTCTTCAACTTAAACTTCATTTCTGTGGCAAAAATGCTGCTGAATATGTTACTCTACATGACAAAAGGGCTTGGCAGATGAGATTAAGAATTTTTAAATGGGGAGATGATCCTGGATTATGCAGGTGAGCCCGATATAATCACCAGAGTCCTTATGAGGGAAAAGTGGGGACAGGAGGGTCAGAGAGATATCTGAAGATGCTGTACTACTGACTTTGAAGACAGAGAAAGGGGCATGGGCCAAAGAATGGAGGCAGCTTCTAGAAAAGAGAAGGAAATGGTTTCTTTCTTAGAGTCTCCATAAGGGGCACAGCCCTGCCAACACCTTGATTTTAACCAAATAGGACCGATTTTGGATTTCTGGTCTCCAGCACTGTAAGAGAATAACTGTGTTTTGTTTTAAGCCATTCAGTTGAGTAGTTTGTTACAGCAGCAAAAGAACACTAATTTAGGGGCAAAGGTGAAAGCAGGTGTGCAGTTGAATGCCCGCAGACCAGGATGAAATGGTCCAGGTTGTGTGGACAGAGGCAGAGACAGGGAAAGAGGGTCTGTGTGAGGACACAGCCCCAGCTGCCCCTGGCCCTCCATGCTCCCCCTCCACTGCAGTCAACACGTCTAAATTATCCTCACCACCTCAGACCCCTTCCCAAAGCAGGTGGCAGACTCCTGTTTGGAGCGAATCACCTAATTCTAATGTCTGTGCTAGAAATACATGAAAGAACTTTTTTCGGAGCTAAAAGTCTGCTTACTAGCCCTTGATTTCAGGGGCTCCTGTCAATTTTCTGGGCTACACTGAATGGCCTCACCGTATTTCTCTTTCAAAGTGTTTTAAATGATTTGGCCGATGGGATCTCTTCCTCCTCTCCCCTCCCTTCTCTCCCCTCCCTCCCCTCCTCCTCTCTCCCTCCCTCCCCCCTCCCTCCCTCGAGTCTTCTACATTAGACATCTTCATTAGCATCTTCCCCGTTTCTGCCCAGCAGGAAATTTTGAAAAGCATTAGTTCAAATGGCAGCTGCCTCCGCTGGCATCATGGCTCTGTTCTGGTTTCCTTCCATGTCCCTTGGCAGTGGAGACATCCCAGGTGGCCTCTCCCCGTTGTGAGACGGTTTCCCTGGTTAGAGAAACCTGGGTGCCCTTGGGCTTCACGAGGATTGCATTCCTTTGGGGTGGTTGTTACTGATTGGGAAGATAATCACTTTCAGAGTCTATAAAGAAAGTGGGGGGGAAAAACACGCAGGGTGAATAAAACCTGCTTTCAGCCTTAGCTCAAATGGCTTCCTTGTTTTACCTGAGTTGACTGTGATCACAGGGCACTCTGTGGACTTGGGTTAGAAACCTCATTAGGGAGCATCTGAACAAAGACAGGGAACCTGTCTCCAGCTTCAGATACAAATTTCCCCCACTGTGGGCACCCAGGCAGATAAAGATGGGAAGAAGTTTATTTGGTCTTTTATAAGAACCTTTTGCTTCCCAAGTTGCTGGATGAAAATCGGACTGTGTTTCATTGTTAAGCATTGAGAAAATGTTACTAATTGAATGTGGAGGACAGCATTAGACAGGATTAGTTATGCAGACCATCAGAAGTGGCTCAGAACATTGAAAACTAAGATTACAGTAATAATAATGCTTTAATAATTCCAAACATCAATGGAAGGTATTTAATCCAATTGCATTTTCTTTTAAAAGTCTTTCCCTAATGATTTAGCCAGAGCTATGAATGATAGGAACTCTTATTTAGGTGGAAGCTTTCGAGAATCTATGGGCCAAATGTAAACAAAATCAACTGGAAAAGCAACAGACAGCTGACAAATTGGTTTGTAACAACCGAAAACATATATTAACAAAACAAGTAATTAACAACTAGGACTATAGTATATTAACGACGACAACAAGTGTATGTGCCCTTTGGAAGCTTCTGGTGAAATAACGGAAAATGACATGCATGCTGCCATCACCTTCCTGTGACAGTGGCAGACATCATTAACCAACCACCATATTTTTTCCTGTTAGACCAAAATGTTGCATTAAAATCCTTCTCCGCATAGTCAGAGGACAGGGTTTGACATGCAAGATAAAACTCTAGTCTTCAAATTAGAGTCATCCGTTAGCAATTTCATTCAAAATCACTTCGAATTCAGAGGATTTAGCTCACTGGGATGCCTTCATGCCTAGAGCACTGGGAGAAGCTAGATACAATGGATGATTTGTTCAGCTAAGTGGAAAGAACTTGTAAAATAGGGGAAATCATCACAGGAAAGAGAGTATTTGAGGTGACCCTTTAAGGGGAAGTGGGAGTAGAGACTGTTGGAAAGGGGCAAGAGCATGAACAGAGGGGATTAAAGTACACTCCTGGCACACTGCGGGAAATGAAAGGATGAGGCGAGGGATGAGACCAGGAAAAGAGGCTGAAGGCATTCTATGAAGGGCCTCGAATGCCACCTAGGAGCTTCTTGTAGCAAAAGAAGAGCCAATGATGGTTTGTAAAAAGTGACCTAAGGCTGTCCATGCTTTAGAGAGATAACTCTTTCAGCAGGATGCAAACAAATTTGCATAGGGTGAGCCCAAGAAAGGAATCGAATATCTTAAAGGAAAGAATGTAATCCCTTCACTCTCTTCCTCCCTGCCAGCGTTATAGAGCCTTGTGGTCAGCTCATTTCTGGATTGATGCCTCTTCCTGAATTGTAGGAGTCCCATTCAGAGGCCTCCAGTGACCTGTCTTGCTCCAGGCCTGACCACTAAATTGCCAGAGACCATGAAAAGCCCTGTCATCCCAATGTCAGCCTATTCCTGGCCCACAGGAGGCGCCCCACAGATATTTGTTGAACAAATTTATTGTAGGATATTTCTCTTATTAATAAATACACCCCAACTGCATGTTCCGCCCCAGCTGAGCAGATCCCGATATCTTCCACACAGGAAAACCTTTTCCCAGACTCCTTTCTCTAATCCCCTTCCACTTCGAAAGAGAGGCTTCTCTCCTCCATTCCTACAAACCTCAATTCATACTCATTCCTTCCAAGAAGCATGTTCTGAATAATACGTAGACCCACGCTATCATTTCAGAACCTGGGCTTTAGAAACCTATGGTGCGCAAATTCATTATATACCCCTGCCTATGGGGAAAACTTGGCTGCCCCTTTTTTTGTCCCCAAAGGCTTTGTTATCTCAGAGTCACAAAATGTTACAGCTAGACACAACCATACACCACCAACTCTGTGGAGCTACTGAGCTACCATTGAGGAACGGATGCTCTGCTTTATCCAGCTGTGAGTGGCAGTCAGGAGTAACTCTGCCCATCCCCCCCAACCTCTCCATGAACTTTCCTCAGATAGGTGTTAATGGAGCTGACAAGCATAAACAGATTACTTTGAAAAAAACAAAACAAAACATTTTTTTCTTTCTCAAACATAATCCATTTTACACAACAATGGCATGAATCATAATTTTTTAGGGAGTGGCGGTGCTTCAGAAGGCACTTGACAGTATCATCTCACAGTGTTTGCATAAATCCCAGTTACTGTCACTATATTGGCAAATGGGATCAATATAGATTACCACTGGAAGGGCAGAGTGAGTAGAGAGACTGACTGAATGAGGTAACAGTTACAGAACACCTACTGCTGGGCTGGCCTTTACTTAAGTCTCAAACTGATTATTTTGTTGTTGTGATTCTAAATGCTGCAGCTCAGGCCTGAGACGCTAGTATTCTCCCAAAGGATCCAGGAGAGAGCTGTGGGGGCGGGAGACTGGACTGATGGTGGAGGGCGAGAACTCTCACTTATTAAGTCCCAGCTCAGAACCAGGCATAGTGCCAAAAGCTTTGATATCTCATTTATTCCTCTCAAACCCAAGGAGATAGGCATTGTCTCAGGTAAACATCATTAACTACAAGTACCTGAGAGCCTAGTTGTCAGTTACATGCTACTGTCAGACAATTGCTGAATTGAATGTTATGTTCATTTGATTATTTTTACATTATGCACACTTTTTAAGAACATAAATCATTTGCATTAATGGATTTCCCTTCTGTAATAGGGTTAATAATAGTTCCTACTTAATAGTGTGGCCATTAGAATTACATGAGGTAATACACGTAAGATATTCAGAGCAGTGTTTTAACACATGGCACCCACTCAAAGTTTCCTTTTAAATTGCAATTACTATAATGATGATTGCTATTGTCATTTAGTGTTACATGTTTTGTTTCCTGTTCAAAATGAAGCTAATTTTTTTTCAAATAGCAAAAGTAATACATGAAAAAATAATGACTAGCAATAAATAATATTTAACCCATTTAATACCTTAGGTAGATTATTTTAGATCTTTTATGTACTTATGCACATATCAAGCATGCACACACACACACACGCGCGCACACACACACAAAATGTGTTTCCAAAACACATTTTAAGCTATCAAGAATTTAATCCCAAAAGCAGTCATTCATTTAACCACTCATTCACTTATCCAGTAAAAATTATTGAGAATTTATGATGTGCCCAGCACTGCTAGGACTAGGTAAGACTTTGAGCAAAGCTGTGCTGTCTTCTCTCAGATGCTTTTCACAGCTTGAAATGGGTGACTTTGAGAAGCATGTAGGATTTCTGTACAAGAAATAAGCCTGGCTGGCAGAAGGCAGAACAGACCTATAGGCTTCTTCATCTGACACTCCGTTCTCAGGAGACCTAAAAACATTCAGCCCCTGGCCCTCCTCCCCCCCTGCCTGCACTCCCACCAAAGCCCTCTCCTCCCCCAGCACACACACTGGCCAACGTGGTGGACGCCTTCGTTGTTCTGACTGACCTTGCGAGAAGTTTTTTGGGTTGTATGAAACCAAGATCTTAATTTTTATAGGGAAACATGATTGTTTCAGCAAAAAACTCATTCACTGATTAAATACGAGCAACGCAATAGGAGTACTATTTACTGCTGGCAATTAATCAGACTTAATTCATCGGGTGGCCAAGGCCAGTACTTGTACCCAGTCGTGTTGAGGGAACAATTTGTGCGTTCCGAGCCATCACAGGGGCTGCCAGCAAGCTCTGCCCAGATTGCTGGGGAAGGAGTAATGGGTGTGTATTATTTATGTTCTCCTCTCAAAACAAACCCAACAAAAGAACAAAGCTTCCCTTCTGCTGGCAACTGTTAGCAGCTCCGACATATGGCGCTCCCGGTTCCTTCAGCTGAGGAGTGGGCGTCCAGGTTGCGTGAAGATATGGCCTGCAGCCATCTGCTGAGTGCCAGCTTCACTCCGAGCTGAATTCTAACTGTGAAACAGGGTCTCGGGAAGGAAGAGAAGGGAGAGGAGAAGGGCTTGCATAGAAGAATGCGCCCATTTTGTGATGGCGGTAATGTGCCCATCCAAATTGCCACTCATTACACAGGTGCTCCAAGTCCACTCTCCCGAGAAGCACGAGATTGCATGTGTGAGAAAAAAAGAAGGTGGAGGGCAGGGGTGTAAAGAGAAGTGGAAAGGGGAAGCAGGAAATAGGAAAAAGTAGATACACAAGTGAAGCTATTTGTAGTTACCCGAACACAGTATTTTTCTATTTCTAGCCTCTCTCACAGATGCTTACGAAAACAGTCACAGTGAAAGCATCTACAATGGGTGAAAACTGTGTTTCAGGGAACATGCTTGGGTCACAAAATGAATGTTTAGTAAAATGTGATATAACCATAATACTTTTGTGTTTAGGGGTCGTGAAATGAAAGACATGGAGAATCCCTACGAGGCATGTGGCACTGGTTTGAACCTTCATGTACAGGAAGCTTTGCTTCCATGTTCTTGTCATCTGACATGCAGTAGAGTGGGAGGCAGTATCAAAAGTCACAGAACTCTGAGCTGGGGTGTGTGTGTGTGTGTGTGTGTGTGTGTGCGTGTGCAAAAATTTTTCGAAGCAATTAAAAATACTTAGAATGTGTGATTTTTTAATGCCACGTACTTGATGCTGCTGTGCCCAGAATAACTTGCCGTGTTTTGGCACACTGGTATTAGGAAACATATAGATGCACATTTTAAAAACAGACTCAAAACACGTATTTGTTCTTGGTGATTATGAAGTCCCTGAAGACTGTTCTCCTGGCTCAGACTCCAAGCAGTGGAATTTATTGCCTTAAGCTAAGATTAACTGGGCTGCATCAGGGTTTCTCCCCTTTTGTTTCTCCTCCTCAAGGAGACCCAGGGATCATGCCAATGTTACCGAAGCCACCACCTCACACCTGTGATAGTCACAAGATGAGCCCCTTTCTTCTTGCTCCCAGCATGCCTGGAGACCAAAGCCTTTCAAGGGTTACTAATCCCTCCACAAAGGCAGAACAGATGGAGATGGCATTTCTCTAAGCTAAGATTATTTCTCTCCAGACTTGGAGGAAAAAAATAGGAAAAAAAAAAATAGAGAAATTTGTACACTTTCATTTTCTTAAGGGTATTTCTCTTTTAAGGTAAAAATAACATGGTGGTCCCTGCCTCTTGCCTCTACTACCTTCCCTGGAAGAACCCATAAAGATGGTCCAGGGATCTTGGGTTTTATTTGTCGATGCCCTGGGAAATGTCCCGTTGTCACTGACATAAGGGGAGATCTCAGTGGCTTTGACACATGTCCTGTGTCTGCTGTTTGCCTTGTGGAGCTCATTGAGATGTCTTTTTCCCCAGCCAGTGAATAAAATCTGAAAGTGTAAAATTTAATTCGAAAGAGGAAAGAAGGAGGATATCTAGTGTTTGCATATCCTAACAAGCATTCCCTAATACTAGATGAAAATTTGTTTCTGGAGACTGTTTCTGCTCCACAGAGAAACAATTTTGCTATAGAGTCACTTGGATTGAGGTCTCATCAGAAAATGCGGTATGCTTCAGATCCCAGCACCTCAGAGCCGGGAAGCAGCAATCTCTTACAGAGGGAGTCAGCACACTTTTCCTGTAAAGGGCCAGATAGTAGATATTTTCGGCTTGCCAGGTCGAGAGGCAAAATTCAGCGACTGTGCTCATTGAAAAGCTAATAATAGACCTTCGGCATTTTATGACTTACATTTAAAAATGTAAAAACCATCCTTAACTCTCAGGCTGTATAAAACGTGTGGTAGGTTGACATTTGAAGTTCCCTGGAAGCCTCCCCATAAGAGGCTGTCCAGACCTTGCTTAAATACCTCTAAGCCACAGGACACTCACCGCTTCTCAGAGCAGCCAAATCCATTTAGGGACAGCTAAAATCGCTAGAAAACACTGCTGTGCATGCCTTCTGCATTTTATTACTGAAGAATTACTTTAAGAAGTGATTTAACACATTTTGAGAACTGCTTTAAATTTCTAGAAATACTTCGTGCTGGAAATCATCATCTATTACCTACTCCCCTGCACGGCAGCCATGTTGTCCCCTTTTCTCAGTGTGTTGGAGTCATTATGAAGGTAAATTATTGTATCGTGCTGTATGCAAAGCAACCCTGAAGAGCTGCTGAAGTTTATAGAGCTCTTTGACCTTATACTAAATGTCACCGCACTGCAATGCTCTGTGAGTTCTTGTTTCTTTTGCCAGTTTTTCTGCTTAGTTCCTTATTATAGGAATGTCATACATGTCCTTTCTCACTGTCATCTGCAAGTCTACTGAAGGGGTTCACCCTGTCACCTCTCACCTCCCCTCACCCTCTGCCAATTCTCTTCTAATTAAATGCTTTTGGTACTTGACTCAAGTACTTTCATCAATAAAGCATTTAGACCACATACAATTTCCTCTTCTTTCTTAATACCAGGTGGGTTGGCTTTTGAGTAAATGAAAAAGTTCGCCAAAATTCATTATAACCATTTGTGTAGTTTGTTAGTGGTAAACTCCTTGAGGGCAGTGACTTCCTATCTCAACATCTTTGCAGCTTTAGATTCTAGTCCAGTGCTTCCGTGACAGTAGGAGTTCAATAAATGTTTCCGAATGAGAATGAGAGGTTGGAGAATAATGCCGGGCTGCCTTGTCTCAACCAATTTCAGCTTTCAGTGGAAGATTTTTGTTTGTTTGTTTTATTAACTGTGAGATTAGAACTATTATGCAATATGGTTTAGAAACCAAAGGAAATCAACCCTTAGGGATAGAATTTGATATCGGTAGAGACAGCCAGCTTCTGGTATGCTGTCTGTTTCCACAGATGTGGCATTGACTGTCGTTAAACACAGATCTGTGAGATTTATGTAAATTAGAGCAGACTGCATTGGTCCTGCTGGTAAGAATAAGTTCAGGGCTCTGAAGACTGGCTGTGTGGAAGTGGTCTGTTTGTAGTTCCGGATGCTGGGAGGTAAGAGTGAGCTTTAATTAATTACACCTTGCATCACCCCCAGGAGGTAGGTAATGATTATAGACATGCTTGGCTGAAGTAACTCAGAATGTCTTAATAATCACTTAATAGAATCTTATCATGAGAAGCAAATTGCATTAAATGGGCAAATGAAGTTGACTGTGAGAAGCAGAGTTAGGAAATAAAATGCTATGGGGGGTTTTATGTGGGAAAAATCCAATTAACACCTTTTTAAAAGAGTTGGCCCCATGGCTTTTCATATCCCTTACCGTGCCTATCAAGGCACTACTGTCTCAATCAATGTCAAATAAATTACAGGTAAAAACAAAAAAAAAAGGATGTGAAAGGAGGCAGACATAGTAGCCATCCAGTATGGATCACTATTGCACTTAGAAGCGAAATGCATAATGACTTGATTGTGGAGCTACTGTGACAAGCTTTACAATAAGGATACTTTTTTTCTCATGTTATTCTGTAGGGGTTCAGAAAAAGTCAACTCAAGAAGTGACTCTGTGGTATGTGGATTGTTTTGAGCTAAAGGCAACCAAGACCCTTTGGACTCAAGAGAAACTTCTGCTCCTCCTTAACTACCTAGAAGAATTTAAATTAGAGGTCTTGCTAATAGTAAGAGATTTTCAGAGATAACCTTTTTGACTTATCTATAAGGCAAGGCACACTACTGGTTACTGAACAGCTGCTCTCCTTATCTTCCTGCAATGGCCTTCCTTCCCTCTGAAGCTCCAAGGCACCTTACTTCATCTTTAGCTCAGACTGCCATATAGACCTTATTTTAACTTCTGTCTCTGAACCTGTGTATGTGGGGTCTCTGACTCTCATACATGTGGGGTTCCCATATGTGTATATCCATACGTAATACAGTTATTTTTTCTTGTCAATCTGTCTCGTGTGGCTTTAATTAGACCATCTGAAAGTATCCTGAAGGGTAGAGGAAAATGTCTTCCTCCCCCACAATTCTTAAGCAAAAATAGCTGTCTTTCTGCAAAATGCCAACCAGATAGATTGTGTGCAGGATGGATGTGCCTTCCATTTGTTGAAATCTGGGAAACCCTAGTGTTGAAAGAGCCAAACCTGATGTTAAAGCATCAAGATAACAAAGTTGGTGGCGAGAGAGCTCAGGTGGGCGCAGGGTCCATTAGACACCCTACAGAAGATGGCTGGAATTTCGCGTCACACCCAAAGAAAACGGAAGCTGCTGGGGAACTCTGGTGACGTTGAAGGCAAAGGGGAGATTGGTTTACTCAGGTGAAATGATTCTGGGACGCATGATGGTCAGCACGGGAGCTGGGCTTTTAAAGAAAACCGGAAGGTGGCAGGAAGGCATAGGCAAAATACGGACTGCATGCCCAGGTTACACGGAATCAACACACAAGGAACAGGGGCATGGTGTCTAGGGAGGTCAGCACGAAGGTGTGAGAAGGAATCAGACTCCAGGGGCAGGAAAAAGCAGCAACAGCCCAAGGGGACCTGTGCATGAGACTCACACCGAACCAAAATGAAAGCAATGTCCAAAACTTCACTCTGGAAATAGCCCCAAAGGAGCCCTGATCCCTAAGTTTAACTGTACACCTAAATTATCTATGTGTACACACACACACACACACACACACACACACACACGAAACACACCAAAGGACCCTACACCACGAGGACCCACTATGGAAAGATGAGTAGAAAGGGGGTAAAATGAGAGAACTTTACTTTTTTCTGTACATAGTTCCATGTTGTTTGATTTCTTTTCCTTTTTATAAGGGATATGCATTTAAGTAAAACAACTCCCGCATATTTACCATTTTAAAAAATAAAAGAGAGAAAGGATGGGAAGCATGTATCACTTAACAGAAAGGATGCTAAGGCTTTGAACTTTGCTGGGAGAAATTACCTCCTTTTTACTTGAAGAACAAGATGGACCCTAAAACTATTTACTAATGTTTACGAGGGTGCTGGGATCTATTTTCCTCACAATGTACAATAATTTTACCCTCACATTCCTCCTAGAAGCTCTTATAGAGCTATCAACGTTAGCGGCTTTTTTGTAACCTGCATTGCCTTTGCTTAACGCTTCCATTCGCCTGCCGCCAGGATGCCTTCCTGCATTGCCCAGCTTCCCTAAATTATCCTCTTTTCCCTAGTCCTGAGCCTGAGGCAGCGCCCTGGCTCTTAACCACCTAATGGCATGTTCTGCTTACAGTCATTCCATATCTGTGATGGACAGATCTCAGCAGTTTATTTTTGCGTGATTCTACTTGAGCACGGAACATTCTGTTTTCCTGTCTTGTAAGGATGGCTAATGAAAGAAAACAAGCAGATGCAATGGGCAATCAGGGTCACATTTCTCGCACTAGCACCAGCAGCAGCAGAGAACCGAGGCGCTGATGGCAGGAAAGGAAGAGATGAAGCAGGCTTTCCCAGCGTCATCCAAAGATCTGAGTTGCCTGCTACAGCCTCCAGGACAGTCTGACCTTCCCCAGCGGCTCAGCAGTGATACCCTAATGGGGTTTTAAAACCTCGAAAGGGGTGCTGTGATGGGCATCACCGACGCTTCCAGAGTGCAGTTTTGTCGCTCAGCTGCACAGATTCCTGCTGACTCCTTGCGGGGGCGGGGAGGGAGAGGGTAATAACGTGTCATTTAACAAATTAGGAGGTGAAGCAAATTAAATACGGTAAATCAAAGCAAAGCTCGAAAAACAAAATAAAAGCAAGCAGACCTTTCAAAGCGTGCAGAGTTAATAATGTAAGGTTTCCAAATGATCAGCAAAGAAATGGAAAAGTTACCATAGCAACTCCAAAAAGTCCGCCGAGCTAGCTAGCCTACGCATGCCTTCAAACGTCCCGCTCTGTGGAAGGAGAGAAGTGGGAGAGATTTGAGGGCAGTTTTTGATTCTTAAAATAAAGGAAATAAATAAAGAAACAAGCTTAGTGGATTGTGATTCTCCTTTAAATATCAAGAGCAGCGCTTAAATGCCGAGATTTTCTGGAAAGAAGCAGGTGCTTTGGGTAAGGGTGACTGCCCGCTTGGTGGCGCTGTTGTACCACTGCTGGGTTCTGCAGAGGCCTCTCCGGTGCTGAGACATCCTCCCTTTGCCTGTAGATGCTTTCTGTGAACCGCCATAACATTTATTTATTCAAAAAAATATTTATAAACTATCTACCATGTGCCAGACGCCAGGTGAGTTTACGGAGATAAGTTGATGAACAGAACAATTTGTGAAGCTCATATTTTAGCAAGAGAAGCAAATAATCAAATAAAATAATTACATGTGATTAGGCCTGTGAAGGAAAAGAAAAGATCAGGCTCTTATGAGAAAAGATAATGATGGGCAATTGCCTTTATACAAGGTGGTCAGGGAAGACCGTTCTGGTGGGTTTTAGGCTGTACACCCCACTTCTCCCAATCACCACCACCAAGGGATGGAGGAAGAATGTACCAAGCAGTAGGACAGAAGGGGGCCACCTCATCTAGGGCACAGCAAGGAATAAAGGAGTATGGTGTGGGGTAAGCAGGTAGGGGCCAGATAATGCAGAAACTTTTAGCCATGGTAAGACATAGGTTCACAATTATTCTTAGGGCAAAGGTAAGTCTTTGAGGAGTGTCCGCAGTAATGCGAGGCTATTCAATATAAAGAGTTTGCTTTTTGTTCTATATTTTAATTCCTGTTTTAGCATCTTTGCTTTAGATACATGCAAGCACTTTGAAAAAACGTATTCAGTATTATAAAAATTTTATATTTTTACACAGATATGGTTTTCATAATACAAACTATTTGATCTAAAGCTTAACAAAATCTTTGCTGGTGGGGCAGGGTTTAAGAAATTTCAGAGAAGTAGACAAACTATTTGGTGAGAGAGCACTGGATTATGATGTGAGTCAGGAAACGGGTTAGCTGGTCCTCCTCACGGCACTTCTCTTCCGTGTTATCATTGCCCTCTAAAAATGAAGAGTGGCGGCTTGTTCCTGAACATGCTGTGCTAAAGGAGGAAGAATGAAAGGCCCTGTTCCATCTCCCCTCCCCATTTTGCGAGACGGGGGTGCTGCCACACTAGTGTGTCCAGACAGCCCAGCTTCCCAGACCAAGAGCCACCACTGATGAGTATGTTTTAAGGATGGATGTTCTGGACCACAACTTTCCCAAACCTGCAAAGCGGTCCTTGTAGCTGTCTGCGAGGGTCTTCAGTTTGAGGACACTCTATTTTTCCACTGCGGTATTTTTCCAACTGACTATCACAGTTCATTAGTGTGTCAGGTAATCAATATAGTAGATGTGACCAGCATTAAAAGAAAATAGAATAGAATAAACAAAAACTATTAAGGTACATTGCATTGTAAGGGAAGTATTTTGTAAAAACTTTCTCAGTTAAATGTAACATGTGATGGGTGGCAGCCCTGCTAGATTACCCTTTTCTTAGAGGTTCCAGAGGACAAACTTCCTTGCCAGAGTATTGGTACCCTACTTGCATGGCAATTCCAACTTAGAATTGAGGAGAGAGCTCCCAATTTAAACTTAAATCTCCTCCAGGGCCCATAAATATGTAAATTCGTGTCATAATTTAGTGGAATCAGAATACAGTTTTGTACTGCACATAAACATTTTTTGAAAACAGATGTCTTTTCTGGAGAGACTAAAATAGTCCCTATCCTCCATCTTGTGCATGTGAGCACATGTCCTCTCAGGGCTGGCCAAAGAAGTTTTTTTTTCTTTTCCTGAGGTGACATCGGTTTATAATAGTATATAAGGTTCAGGTGTGCAACATTGTAACTCCACATCTCTCTGTATTATTACATTGTGCTCTATCAACACTGAACAATGTGCTTCATCAGGCAAGAAAATATAAGTCAAAATAGCAGGTATTCAGAGCCAGGGAATCAACCGGAGCCTCACAAAGCCATGGAGCCTTTTAAAGTACTTCCATTTTGTTAGAATTATTTGCAAATATGTGGTTTCTGCCACTAACAGATTTTAGTCAGAGTCCATAAACTACTGTTTTCAACTTCATTAATGTCTCATAGAAGCCTTTAAATGTATGTTGTGAAACCCTCAAAGCACAATTAAATTTGGATAGAACCAAGTAATGTATTGGGACATTAGCTGATTAATTCTTTAATTCCGTTAACACTTACAAGGGCTCAGTAAGAGCAAAGCACTTTGGAGATCTGTTGATAAACAAGCACGGTCTCTGCCCTCAGCGAGCTCAAGTCACACTGAGAATTCAGCAAGTCACTGTGACACTTCCCCTTTTTGGGAGGGAATTATAGAGAGTAATATATTTGGAACAAAGAATGAACCTCATCTTTTCCCAAACAAATGAAGGCATTTTAGAGATTCAATCACAGCATCGGCAGTGCAGGTAACATCATGTAACCGTTTTAAAGCGTTTGCCCTCTTTTATAGAAGATCCAAACCAACCTCAAGAATTAACAAGCAAAGCACATTACATGAAAGATGATAGAGGAATTTGGAATGCAGGTTGAGCCTCAAGAATGCAGATTGAGCCTCGGGCAAGTGTGTGCAGAAATGGCTCCAGGTCCTTCCTCTCCCTATAGTTCTTACATTGTTCCCACAAATTACAGGCAACTTGCAGCCAGTAAGATTCTAGAGGGAAAGGATCAGGTTTGGTCTTTATCAGTGTTGGCTGCTGTGAAGAGGCAACTAACAGGCTGGTGAAGTGGATTCAGATGAATTAGTCACTTCTTCACACTTTCAGATTTCCTAGAGACTTTATTAATTCCAGATATCTCAGCAATAATTTTCTGATGCTGCAACTCCCAGTGTTTGACAACCTTTCCTGGAGAAGGGGAGGGGCATGACCTGGTACAGCTGAAGGTACCGTGACCCACAAAGACTGGGTTGGAACCACTCACTGCAGGCCATACCAGGGTTAGAGGGCTGGGAAAAACTGTAAATGCCAGGCCATGTCAACCTGTCTTGAAGACTGTGACATGCCCCTCTCCGCCCCAACATACACACATTAACTAAGGCCACCTCAGTTTCAAGATTCCTGAATCTAGCAGATTCAAAGAACAGTTTAGTCCAAACCCTTGGATCTTAGCAAACTCTGGCACCACTGAGCTTGATCATAAAGGACCCTCTAGCCCAACTGCCGTCTGCTCAACAGCCCCAGAGTTCTCAGCAGCAGAATGACCTAGAGGTGACCTACTCTTGAGTCATTGCCTCAAGTTTCCATCTGGATCGCTGCAGATGCATGTGCATGGGATGTGTTAGAAGCCCACTGGTCTCAGCAGATAAGGTGACCTGACTCACTCATTCTACATCATCTTGCATCCAACCAAGAGGCTGGGAAAAGTGAGCCTGAGCGTTGGGGACATTTGTGTTCTCTGGCCTCATGTAAGGAAATGTTTGCTCGCCCTTGACAAGTAGGAGTGCCTATGTAAATATTCTGAAATGAAACCATAGATAATGGAGAAGAGCTGACCTGCCTGACAGCAGCCTTGTCCCTGACTGTGACAAACTCACAAGTTTCCAGTATACTTACGTCAGTAAAGTCAAAACATTTTTGTTACAAAATTTAAGCTGAGCGAATAAAAGCTAGATGAACAGAAGCTGGATGAATCAAAAACAACTGGATGCTGGTAGTGTGTGGTGAGAGTTCACGTGTGGATTTTCACCGAACTCTTCTCTGTAATTTACCATTTAAATGTAAGATGTTAATATGGTATCACATGCCATAATAACTGTGGGGAAGGAGGAATTCATAAAGGCCTGGTTTGCTGTTGTTATTCGGTCGGAAGTGAAAGGTGTGCTTTGTCTGAACACACAAGCCCTCCCACTTTTCTTCTCCCCATCACATCGCCAATTCGGTATAGACATTGGTGCTGTGAACAACCTCAGACTTTGTTTGAGAGGCCCTAGCCAAGAGTCCTTCCCCAGTGGGACTGCTTCTCAGGACAGAGTCTTGGCCTTGGCCATGGGTGGGACTGGGTGTCTCCAGATAGCAGCCACTGACAGTCCGCATCCCTAGAGCAGGCTGCAGGGGCCACATCAGGCTCCCTGGAGCTGCAGATTCAACCAGCAGATTCCTAGGCTCCTCTCAGACCTGCAGCCCCTGGGAGCCTTCACTCTTCACGCATAATGTGCACGGTGGGGGACTTTTATTCTACCTGAACTTTGAAAACCATTGTCTGATGGGAAGCACGACCCTGGCTATACCTCATAATCACCTGGGGAGCTTTGAAAAAACCAGCCCCAGGTCCTACCACAGACCAGTTGAAAAGAATTCTGCGAAAATTTGTTAATAGCTCTAATTTGCAGCAGGGTTGAGGACCAAGCAACTCATGAAAACAAACAATAACAGTTCTCCAGGTACCTTAGGGGAATAAGCCTGGGCGACACCCCAAAGTTCTGTTTTGGGTTCCTCTCCTGTGCCCTGAGGCAGGCATGGGACAGGGCCCTGGGATCCTTTAGAGGAAAGTGGGGCCAAGCCAGAGGCTACAGGACAGAACCACAGGATTCTTTCTAGGAACATCTCATTTCCTCCCTGGGGTCTAGGTAGGGCTGTCCCAGCCACCAAGGGCTCTCTCGCATGTGGAGGAAACACGGCAATGCTCCTCGTTTCTTCACACAGCAAGGGGACCAGAGAGATTCAAGTTCCTGGGGAAATGTATCAACTCAACTTTAATAATGAATCGGGATACAGGATTAGCTTTCAATCAAAGTAATTTTTTTTCTTTTGTTTTTTTCCTGCCTGGAGTTAAAATATTAGAAATAAATCCTCCCTGTATAGGAAAAAAAAAATAATCTGGTTTCAAAAGAAAGTAACTGTGTGTCCGTGGTAACATAAACTGTCAATCTCAAAGAGACTCATCTTTGGAATCGTTACCTTTGATATTTAAAACGCTGATATTCTATTAAGAATTCACGGAATTCAACACTGATTGGCTTACATGTGGTGCTCCTGTAATACGATTCCTCTCCATAGTTATTACACAGCGAATATTTTTCGAGCACTCACAAATGCCAGGCACTGTGCCAGGCTAGGAATACAAAATGAGCCAGACAAGATCTCAGCCCCATGGAGAACGGGGAGTGTAGATAAGTAAACAAATAAATACAAAATAAAGTGATGTTAGCACATATGAATAAATATTGGATGTTATCGGAGTTGAAGGAACTCTTCATGAATGCCTGTCTGAAACAGCCGATTTGAGCTGTGTTTTGAAGGGTGAGTAGTTTTCCAAGTGGACGCGACAGGGCACTTCAGGCAGAGAAAGTGGTCCGTGCAAGAAGTGTGGATGAGCAGGTCACCTTCAGAAAACCATGTGTTTTTGTTCTCCATTCCTGCTATAAAATTTTACCATAATTTAGCAGCATAAAACAACATGCATTTATTACCTTATAGTTCCGAAGGCCAGAAGTCCAATCTGAGCTGAAATTAAGGTGTTGCCAGGGCTGCATCCCTTTCTGGCTGCTCTGGGGAGAATCTGTTTCTTTGCCATTTTCAGCTTTTACACACTGTCACATTCCTTAGTTCAAGGCTCCCTCCTCCATCTGCAAACCCAGCAACGACAGCTCAAGTCTTTCTCATACCCCACATCTCTCTGACCTTTCCCTCATCATCATCTCTCTCTCTCTGACTTTGGTTGGAAAAGGTTCTTTGGGTTTAATGATGCATGTGATTAGATTGGGCCACCTGCATAATCCAGGATAATCTCCCCATCTCAAGGTGTGTAACCTCAGTCACTTCTGCAAAGTCTCTTAGGCCATGTAAGGTAATCCATTCACAAGTTCTGGGGATTAGGGCATGCACATTTTTTGGGAGGGGGGGGCCCACTATTCTGCCTACTATGCTGTGCATCAATTTACTCAGTGATTTCTGTGGGCCAGTATGATTAAAAAGGATAAGGTGTAGCCAAATCGTTAAAGGCCTTATATGTCAGGTTAAGGAATATTCAATGTATCCTATGGGGAATCAAGAGCCGCCGAAAGTTTTAAGCAGGGTTTCCCTCTTAGAGATTTCTTTGGCTATACTGGTTAATCAGACAAATTAATGGAGCGGGGAATGATGCTTGTTACTAAGATTCACACTCAGGCTTGGAGATTTTGACTTAGTAGGTCCAGGGCGAGCGTGTAGGAACACGTTCATGACCAGTCAGGTTACCAGTACACCACTAGAGAAGTTGGGTGAGACTGTGGAAGGGCTGGCGGGAGAACAATGAGAGAGCTGTGCCATTATTCCTGGTAAAGACTGATAAATGCAAAACTAAGGTAGCCAACGGCACTGCAGATGAAGACAAGTAGGGGGATTTTAGTAATATTTAACAGGAAAATTTGACAGAACTGTTGGTGATCTATTTGATGCAGCCCTGGGTAGTGGAAAATGCATGTGTTTTAGAATTAGATGGTTGTGGGGTCAGATCCTGGCCCCAACTGCCATCTGCTAGCAAGTAAACTTTGCTGAAATAATGTTTCTGAACCTCAAGGTCTTTGACTGTTAAATGAAGATAATAATATACAATTTTCAGGATTTATAAGGATTAGCAATAATATATCTGATGTGCCTAAAATATAATAGGCACTCAAAAAAGGCTACCACTACTGTCATTGTTATGGTAGTGGTTGATGTTGTCATGTGGATGTAAAGGGGAGTGGTGAGAGACAGGACGAAAAAGAGCAGAATCCACACTCCTAAAATTCTAGACTTGGTTGACAAATGGATGGAAGGGCCATTCACCCAGATAGAAAATATCAGAGGAGGACCACACTAGGAATGAAGGAGATAAATTTCAATTTTAAATAAGTTGAGATGGAGGTGAGGGTGGGACTTCTGTGTGGAGTGTCCAGAAAGCAGTAAGATATACACGTTTGGAGTCAGAAAAAAAAAATCTGGGTAAGAGCTATAGCAGCTTTTCCATGAATCTGAAAACTTTTAAAAGAGAAGGCTGCAAAACTGTAGGAATCAAAAGTACTACTAATTCATTAAAGCTTCTTAAATTACTGAGTATACTGTAACCAATGCAAAAGTGATTACAATGTTCCTATTTAAGTAGTAATGCCCTGACAACTGAAAAGCATGCTTAGAGAACTACAAGGTCCTAAATATTCATTTTGAGCCCTTGCAGAGCTGTTTGGTTTATGGTTTTATAAGTTTCCTGGAGGCGGTGTCTTGAGGAGGTTAACAGGCGAGGCTGTAATTCCTCTGGCATCATTGGCAGAAGCCCAAGTGCAGGTCTCTGCTTCCTGCTCTATCACTTATTTCATTTTCTTGTTTTGTTAACCCAAGACCTGACCCTCCTCGTGAAAGCATTCCCTGCATCATTTGTGTGCTCTCTTCGTGGTCCGTCGATGTGACTTCTTCATGCTGGAGGTCTAAGGTGTCCTCTTCCTTCTGTCTGTGGATCCCTAGACTAGAGAAGGGGCCAGTATAGTATTTCTCACTGGCACTGCTGACCTGAGGATGAAGCACTGCTGCCTCTGGGTCCACTGTCTCCCAGACACATTGATTCTTGGTACTTGCCTTTCATATCCAGGCATTTCCTGTCATGCTCAAAGTGCCCATTGGCCATGACCTAGGATCACCTAACAGATGGCCTCATCTACTACTCTTCCAATCCCTCAAGCCCAGGACTGTGAGTGGGATTCCCAAAGGACAGTCCCTGTCCTCCCACCTTCCAGATGGGTGACTTGGAATAAGACACTTAACCTCTCTTTGCAGCAAGTCGTGCTCATTCCATGCTTTCATTTTATAATTTTAGGTACAAACCCCTTGTTCAATGAAATCTGAAGTAAAAGCCCAGAATATGAAACAGGGAATAAAGCAAAGTGCTCCAGAGGAGTGGGGACAGTAGTCCCAGGGCCTATTCACTGCCTTCACTCCGCTGAGGCCCCGAGATAATCCTTGCAGAGTGCACTATGAAAGGCCCCTTATACTCTCATGGTCTTTGCTTCTGAAACTCAGCTCATTACATCTCCATTCTGAAACCCATCAAGGGCTTTCCAGTGACCCAAAGATCATGTCTAAGCTCATTAATCTCTCATTTAAGGCTCCCCAGAACCTGACTGAAACTGGCCTTTCTGCTTTAAATTCTATCATATCCCCCACAGCAACCCTCTGGTCCAATGACTGTCACTAAATCATACTTTCATTTTCTTGTCTTTGCATGCAACTCTGCTTCCTGATATACACACTTGATTCATTTTCTGTTGCTGCTGCAACAAATTTCCATAAACTTAGTGGCTTAAAAATATAAATTTGTTATCTTACAGTTTGGAGGGCAGGAGTTTGACACAGTTCTCATAGGGCTAAAATGTAGGTGTTGACAAGGGCTACTTCCTCACCTACAGGCAGCTAGGCAGAATCCGTTTCCTTGCTTGTTCCAGCTCCTAAAGTCAGCCCCCTTCCTCCATCTTCAGAGCCAGCAATGTCTCATATCTCTGCACCTTTCTTCTATAGTCACATAGCCATCTGACTCTCCTCCTCTGCCTCTGTCTTCCACTGTTAAGGATCCTTGTGATTACAGTAAACTCATGCAGATAATCTAGGATAATCTTCCCACCTCGAGCTCCTTAGCTTAGTCACATCTGTAGAGTCAACTATCATAAACACAAACTACTTCATATTGACTCTCAGACCTCGTACTTTGGCCATCCCAGGGATTAGGACAGATTTGGGGGCCATTATTCTGCCCACCATATAGCCCAATACCCATTCACTTAAACCGTGTGTAAGAGTAGCAGACTTTACTGAGGGTGAAGAATATTGCAGGAGAAAAGGGATGCTTCATTGTAACCATGCAAACTACTTCATATTGACTCTCAGACCTCATCCTTTGGCCATTCCACCACTAAGGGTGGTTCCCTGGCCGTTTCACCCCACATGGCATCCTAGCCTCCTTCTGTCCTTCCTTCTGAGAGTCATCTTCCTCAGAATGTGATTATGTTTGTACATCTCAATTTGTTCCTCCATTGTGGTTACATGATAGCATGTTAACCTGCCCCTAAACGTGGTGCTGCTACCCACATCAGAGCCATGTTTGTGCATTTGCTCTTCTTTAGATGGAGATACCCTAGGGAAATGACTCCGAAATTATTGCTAGCTGAGCGAAAGGGCAGAAATTTAAATTGATGCTTTGACTTCTCATATTCTAAAAGAAGAGACTAATGCTGATGTGAGTGATGAATCTAAATAAAAATGTGTAATTTTAAATATTAGTTAAAGGCTATAAGTCACATCACTCTGTGGTAGTCAAGGACAAATGCTTTCTAGACTATTAGAGCTTGGAAGTTGGAGACCATACTTTATTCAATGTCATGTCCCCAGCAACCTAGTACAGTATCTGCATATCGTAGATCCTTAATACATTTTAATTGATAAAATTAATAGATACAGCATAAAAATCTATTATTTGTAAATATTGATATATAAATGTTTCCCCTTGCAAATATAGTCCTCTTTTTCTAACTCAGAAGGGAGGCTACCCCTCCCCTCCACCTTATGATCTGGCATATTGGAGGGTGGACTGTGTGCTTCTTGCCATTAGGCGAGAATTAGTGTTTAGGAAGTTGAGTAATATAACAGGCAAAACCCTCCGCAGGGGATGCTGGAGTAGAACGCTGGCACAGTGGAAGAAGTGTTTTAAAGCCACACGTTACTCTTCACATCTGTGCAAAACAAGCTTTCAAACTGTGAAGCAACAGAATTTACAGCTCACTATTCATTCTGTTCCTGAGTGATATTTATTCTCAACAATGAATCAGTCACAGACATGAGCTACAAAAAGCATCAATCTGTAGCACCCCAAGAAACACAGGAGAGACAACTAAAAATTAATTCTCACTTTTATAGTTAAGGATAACATTTTACATTTTGTTTTGTATGGTTGGCAGATATAACCCTTTTCCCACAAACAGTTTGTAAGCAAAATCTGAAGCTTTTCTTAATATAGTGGGGACCACCATGAGAGGCTTTCATGTGGGAGTGTGAGGGCATTCATGCCTTCTCCAGTAAGATGTGTAACGATCAGGAGGGCCCTGCTCACTGCGGATAGGAAGGCTGTAACTTTGTGGAGAATGACAAAACTTCCACGGCTTGTGCTGTGAAACAGAAAAGGGAAAGTATGGTTAAATCTCCCAACATTATAAAATACATTAGTTTCATACCTCTATCACTTGTGCCCACCTGAAGCAAAATAGACTAGTTTTGAGTATTGCCTTCATTCCTCAATAATCAGCTATTTATTCATCTATTTAGCAAGTACTCATGCTATACTTACTAGCATTGCAGTTGGTGCAAAGATGGAGAGGCGTACTTGGTGATGTGACCGTCACACAGAGGTGTGGTACTTCATCCAGGCCCAGGGCAGCATGGGGTAGGCATTGCCTTGAGGTGTGGCTATAGAGCTGTTTTGTTTTGTTTTGTTTTGTTTTGTTTTCCCAATTACAGTTCACATTGGATATTATTTTATATTCTTTTCAGGTGTACAGCATAGTGGTTAGACATTTATATAATTTATGAAGTGATCCCCCCAATTTGTCTTACCTACATACCTCTACATAGTTATTACAATATCATTAACTATATTCTCTATGCTGTACTTTACATTCCCGTGACTATTTTGTATAGAGCTGGGTTTTAAGGGATGAGTAGAGAAGAGTTGTAAAGATTGTCTGTGGCACATCTGTAAGTGGAGTTGCTGGCTCATAGGACACGTGTATATTAAGCTTTAGAAGATTTGTACTGTCAGAGAGTTTTCTAAAGTGATTTCACTAATTTTATACTCTCATAATCAATATATGAGAGCTTTTATACCTTCAGCCAACATTCAGAATTGGGAGACTTAAATTTTTGCTGATCAGGTGGCCATGTGCTTTTCACTGTGGTTTTAATTTTCATTTCCCATGCGAACTGAACCCTTTTCATATGCTTATTGGCCATTAGGATTTCCTCGTATGTGAAGTGACTTTTTTGCCCAGTTTTCTAATTAATTTGAATGAATTCTTTATATATTTTAGATGCTAGTCCTTTGTTTCATGTGTTGGAAATATTTTCTCTCATTTTGTGGCTTTTTAAAAACTCTTTACAGTGACTTTTAATAAACAAAATTTCTTGATTTTAATGTAGTCTAATTCAGTACTTTTCAAACTATCTGTGGCAGACATATTTTTGGGTTTTTGTTTGTTTATTTGTTTGTTTATCTTAAATTTCCAGTCAGCCATAGACTGAGAATTCTGTGAAATACAATAAAAATCAACATATAAAAATTATAAGGTAGAAAAGAAAAACATTAAAACATTTATTTATGAGAGGAATAAAGAGGAAGAAAGAGAATTAGAGATGTACGTGTTCTAAAACCAAGTGAGTGGTTTCAAGCTCCCTCATAATTAATTACCTTTGTCTATACACAAATCCCAGGACCCATGGGCACACGCCTCCCTAACCCAGCAGCCACAGAGGCCTGGCCAATCACTGTCAGTCAGGAACAAAGCCAGTCCATGAAGCTCTTGACACCTCCTGCCCTGGTTTACTCTTCCCCAGTCATGCAGCATCACTTAAGCCTCCTTGCTAAGCCTCCCCTTTATTTGGGCTGAAAGAAACCATTAGGCCTCAAATCACGTGATAGTTCACAGCAGGTTGTGCCTGTGTGATGACGATCCAGTCTCAAGCAGGATAGTGTGATAGTGATTGTAAACAAACACCTTCAAGGTCTAAGGTCATGCCACCCTGAATGTGCCCAATCTCTTCTGATCTGGGAAGCTAAGCAGGTTCGGGCCTGGTTAGTACTTGGATGGGAGATCACCTAGGAATACCAGGCGCTGTCGGTGTTAAAAACAAACAGACAAACAAATAAAACATATACTTTCAGAGAAAGAAAAAGCAAGGAGGTCTTAACTGCCTCAAAGGATCCCACTCTTAAACCTTTCTCCTCTTTTTTTAATGGCTCCTGTGAGAGAGTGTATTTATCTCCCAGGCAGTTGTAAAGAAAAAATGGGAGTGCAGAGGCAATTATTGTCAAAATAAAGCCGGTCCTCTCTGCTCTCTTAACTCCCCAAACATGATTTAAGCACTGGCTTGGAGAACTATAATGCATGCAGTCATTTCCCATTACCGTGACAAATAACTACTATAAGGTCAACATTATTTGAGTTGTAAAGTAAAATTCCTGAGTGTGAAGCTATATCTTCACAGCTCAGGCAGAGAAGCTAAGGCCCAAAAGGTTTAAATAATGTCATTCAACCAACAGTAATTTCTCATAACTTTTAATTGTGAAATAAAATAAAAATACAGAAAACCACACAAAACAAATAGATAGCCTAGTGAAGTATTATCAGCCAAACACCCTTATAATCACCAGCCAGGTCAAGAAATAAAAGCTTGCCAGCACTCGGGAGATCCTTCCATATGCTCTGACTTAAGCTAAGTCATAATCTACATTTCTCCAAAAGTAACCGCTCTCTTGACTTTGAACTAATAACTTCCTTATGGTTTTTTATGGTTTTTCGCCCAAGTGCACATCCTTAGACGCTATGATTTAGTGTTTCTGGTTTTAAAAAATTTGATATATCTGTTTTAATTTATAGGTCTCTCTTCCAATCTTTTTTTTTTTCCTTACATTTCTCTTCTATTGAAGAGTCCTGGACATTTGACCTTTAGCAGAGTTTCTCAAACCTCAGCCTACATCAGAGTCACCTGCAGAGTTCATTAAAATACAGATTGCTAGACCTTACTTCTGGAGTTTCTGATTCAACGGGTCAGGATAGGGCCTGAAAATTTGCAACTCTAGCAAGTTCCCAGGTTATATGTTTGGCTGATATAGGACCACAATTTGAGAATAACTGACCTGTGAAATTTTCTACAGTTATGATTTTGCCTATTGCATCTTTATAGTGCATTCAATAAATTTACTGTCCTCTGTGTTTCTTGCAGATTGAATGCTGAATCTAGAGACTTGACCAGCATCAGGTTCTATTCCTTTGGCAAGAATATAAGTGTGTGCTTTTTCACTGGGAGGCACATAATGATTGTATGGCTCTTTTTAATGATGTTAGCAACCATCGATGTTCATTTCCTAGTTAACTCCTTAGTGACTGCAAATCAGTGATATTCGAATGATGGAATTTACTTTTTATTTATCAACTAGAATAATTTTATAAAGAGATGCTTTCCTTCTCTACTATTTGGTTACACATGGTAAACTTCATACAGGAAAGTTAGGATAAATGTTTGCTTCTTTCCATTTATTTACTAGTTTTCAAGATGACCAGTTTCAAAGATGACCAATTATTTTTATATTTGAAAATATTATTATAAACTTATCAATTCAAACATATTTTCTGTGTTGTAGCCCATGGTAGTTATCATTTCTGAAGCTTAAATTACTCTCTGGCCAGCAGGAAACTCTTCAAGTTGTTTCCGAGTCTTTCTGACATGATCCTATACTCTTGGACAGCTTTCTTACTATCTGGAATGATAAGATGTTCCATGCTTATTTTATACATTTTCTGCTCAACATCTGAAATCAGCCAGTTCTCCAAGAACAAGAAGCCCTGGTTTCCTGAAATCGTATGTCAAAACCGCAATCTGGGCACAGAGGGTGTTCATGGTACCTGGGTTGGTCCTCGTTTCTAGAGCTTTTCAGTAGATAGATATAGATATGGATACACATACATATTTGTTTTTTTAATGCTTCATATGTTCATATTGACATTTTCCATTTTAATGTCAAGATAACAAATTTCAGAACTCTTTTATTTCATATGACAATTCTGGTCCTCAAGAACACAGTAGATGATAACCTCATAATTATTCACTTGCTTTATCGCATGCTACAGTTTCAGAATAACAATACCAACACTATCATCACCAATGATGATTACTTAAGACAGTTAAAATTTTTTCTTGCAAATGTCATTTCCATTCTCCTTTTCCCCTTTATATCTACGTTGTCAGACATATAGCCATAACATATGATGCTCTCCCTGTTTGGCCCTCATTTAGTCTTAAATCTACAGGCAACTATATCTTCAGTACTCACCACCATCCACATGTCATTGCCTCTCGCAGTATTTTGGCTGCCTGAGGAAGGGCTCAGGTGAACAGTATTCTCTGGGTTTTTGTATGTTGATAACAGGTTGTACCTTTTGTACTTGGAAAACATTTTGCTGAATATAAAATTCTTGCTCACATTTTCTTTCTCTTAGTATCTTAAATATGTTACTCAAAGTTCTTATGGCATGAAGTGTTGTTGAAAAGTCTGAAGATAATCTAATTTTCATTCTGTTATAAGGCACTTACTATTTTTGCCTAGATGTCTGAAGGTTTTTAAAAAAAATTTTTCACCCTTCTTAATGTAGTAATTGTACATACCATGTTTGTTGCCCTGGGTTGGTATTCTATGTTAAATGATGTGCTTTTTCAATAGATACTGTCAAATCGTTTTTATTTTAAGAATTTTTTTCTTATAGTTTTTAGTATTTCTTCTCTTGCATTGTTTTTTTCCTTCAGTGGCTCCTATTAACTGTACAGATCTTTTTCTTTTCTTTTTTTTTTTTT
>NW_024350319.1:15808346-15933670 GCF_902729225.1 Pteropus medius | reverse complement strand
TTCTCTCCTTCTTAACTTTTAGATTTTTAACATTTTTCTTTTTTTCATTTTCAACTTTTTAGAAGACATTATTTATTGTAGGTTATTTTTTTATTTTATTTTATTTTTTGCTTCTCTGTTCTTTCTGGTTTAGACTTCATATCTAAAATTTTTATTTATTATATTGCTTTTTTAGCTCTGTCATCTCATTTTTGTGTTTTACTAATTGTAATTTTTGTTTTACTGTCATGTCTTGTATTACTTTCTTAATATATTTTAGCTTGTTTTGAAGTAATATACATGTTACAATTTTAATTTATTTTAAAGGCACTACCTTTCTGTGTGCTTTATTGAGTGCTGAGCATGATTCTATTTCTTATTCTCTTTGTACTTATAACTTTGCTTTGATCTTGATTCCTTTCTGTAGGCTCATTTTTATTTAAAATTAGTTCAAAGTAGCTTTCTAACATCACAGAGATCCCTCTTCTGTTTGTTTGTTTCTTTGTTTACTTGTTTTTTCATGTAAGGTTTAGAAAATATGATGATTTGTTTTCTGAGATCTCCTGGCTGTTTCCTTCTACTACTTTTATCTGTACCTCTTTATCTCATTGTCCTTGTCCTGCTCAACTTTGATTCCACTTCCAGAAGTTTCTCCCTAGTGTGAGTCCCTGTGCTTTTATTCTAAGTAATCTGGGAAACCAGTGAAGAATTTTGAGCAAAGAACTGAGGAAGTCTAACTTACGTTTTAAAAGAATCACTCTGGCTGTCCTGTTGAAGAGACTACAGGGGAGAATGCTGAGGTAAACAGAGAGACCAGTTAGGAAACAATTAAACCAGTGATGACAAACTTTATGTATGAGAAAACTGAAACACAGATGGTTATATAAACTTCTCTACTCACACAGCTGGTAAGTGGTGAACATGACATTCAAACCCAGGCATTTTTTTTTTTTTTACTTCAGAATCTGTAGTAAACATCTGCCGTTTGAGGCTGTTCAACATATTTCAAAAATCCTCTCTACATTTTGATAGTTTTCCACATTATAAGTCCCAAGGCAAAAGTTTCCAAATTCTCTTGCAGCTGAAGTACAGAGGAATATAACTTGGGCTTCACCGATCAGATGCACCAACATTTAGCAAATAATACAGGATAATGCCAAAAGAGAGAGAGAGAGAGAGAGAGAGAGAGAGAGAGAGAGAGAGAGAGAGAGAGAGAGAGGAAATTCAACCTTTTAAATGCAATAGTTTCAGTATATTCACAAAGTTGTGTGACCATTACCACTATTTCATTCCAGAATCTTTTCATCACCTCTGAAAGAAATCCCATACCCACTAGCAATCACTCTCCATTTCCTCTTCCTCCAGCCCCTGGCAATAGTAATCTCTCTTCTGCCTTCATGAACTTTCTTATTCTGGAAATTTTATATAAATCATATAATATGTGGCCTTTTATGTCTGGCTTCTTTCACCTTAGCATAACATTTTTAAGGTTGGTTCATGTTATAGCATGAGCCAGTACTTTATTTCTTTTTATGGCTGATAAAATTCCAGTGTATGGCTATGCCACATTTTGTTTACCTATTCACTGGTTGATAGACATTTGGGTTGCTTCCACTGTTTGGTTAAGAATATGCTACTTTGAACGTTCCAGTACAAGTTTCTATGGGAATATATGTTTTTAATACTCTTGAGTAAGTTAAATTTGAATTTCAGATAAAAGATGACTGATATTTTAATGTAAGTTTGGCTCTAATATTGCATAGGACAAATTTATATTTACAAACTATTGTTTATCTAAAATTCAACCTGGAATTCTGTATTTTATCTGTCAGCCTTACTGAGGTGAAGCTTGGACAAGAAATGAGAAATATGAGGCAGTGCCTATGGTGAATTATATCAAATATTTAAGAAAGAAATAATAATAACTCTACACAATCTCTACCAGAATATAGAAGAGGAGGAAATGCTTCCCAACTCATTTAAGGCCAGCATCATTCAGATAAAAACATTACAAGCAAAAATCCTCAACAGTTGAGGTTACAAGCATAATTTGCTTCTCTGAAAATATGTTCTCATCAGTTTTTAATTTTTTTTTTCTTCCAAAAAGAGAAACAATTTCTTGTTCTTAAGAAAACACAAATGCTGTTTGGATAAGGAGATTCACAGGATTGTATAGGTTAAACTAAAACGGTTATTTTATTTTTTCAGTTTAGGTTAATTCTAGCAACATCAAGAAAGGGCACGGACAGGGCAGGAGTTCAGACCTTCTTCCCCTGGCCATCTTGGCAACAGTCCATCATCAAGTTTGGTCAGGGGTGCAATATTTACTCCAGATATTATTGAGTCACAGTGGGGTAGGAGTGAAAGAGTTAGCACTGAGATGGTAACATGCCCTCTAAAGCTAGAGATTATTCATTGAGAAAGAGTCATCTTGGCCTATGCAGTCCAAAATCTAACACAGAAGAAGGAGGAAGAAGGAAAGACATCTAGTCATTGCCAAGGCACCACTGGCCAGGAAGAATGCTGGAGAGCGTCCATTTATGGCTCTGCCACCTTTCTTACCCATAAGGCCCAGCCATGCCCATCTCGGCAAGAGTAGCCTGAACAATACAACCAAATGCGTCTGCTCTCTTCCTTCAACTCTTCCAGGTTTTATAATTGTGCTAGGGTGAATGCGTAGTCCTCACTGTTCATGTGCCCATAGAGGGAAAGAATTTTCCACTCCACCGTCCAGAAGAAAAGAACACAAATTTCCTTCTGCCCTTTACTACCTCCTCCTCAGAGGAGGAATATTTACCTAATCAGTGAATGTGATGATGAAACTGAGCATACCTGACCCAATTTCTTTCTCTCTCTTTTCTTTTGAGCTGCCAGCTTCTAAAGGGTCTGTCTGTCAATTCTCCTGTATGTTATAAGTTACAGGGCTTGTTCCTGTTGCAGAAGCCCAAGCTTGCATATTTGAGTCTGTGACTTGGTAAACATATCTTTTACAAAATGAGGGATTTTTGGCAAGTCTGTTTTGCTACAAGTCTAAAGCCATTTTTGCATTTCTTGTATCTTATTTCTTAATTTATTTGAACTTTGGCAGGATCTAATGCAATGACAAGCATGGGGAAGAGAAGAACAGTAATTACACTACCCTCAGCCTCAGCAATGGATCAAGTTGGCTGACTTCATACCACTTAGCCATGCTATTCAAATTGACTAGTACAAAAGAGACCAGGTGGCACTCTGTGGCATTTCAGCATGTGTGGAAGATAGGGGTATCTGATTACTTCCATATGGATGATGAGAAAAGAGTCTAGAGTAAACCTTCATGTGGCCAGGATTTCTAATTCCAGCTGCACAACGTGGCTTCCTGTGCATCACCCATCCTAAAGCAGTATGAGAAAACCACCAACCAACTACACTGAGAAGATGTAGGAACTGCAGGTGATGAAGACACAAACAAGTAAGGTCATATTCATCATGGGGTTTGATATAAATGGGGATTTGGGTGCTCCATCAGTTTACAAAGACAGGGAAAGATATTCATAGTGCATATATTTGAAAACGTTTTCTATGCTAGACCTTCTCTGGCCCTATAAATAGATTCGGTAGAAAGGAGAAAGTCTTAAAGTCTAATCCTTCTTCACTTAAGCCTGGAAACCCTAAAAGAGGAGTTTCCAATTCTGAATTTAAACTCTCTAAGATCACTTTCATTAGCTGTTCATAACTATGTGTCAAAAACATGAAGAAGATAAAGCTAGAGGCAGTTTTACTGCTTTTTCAGGGAAAGAATAGCCAATTGCCCCAAATGGAAGAAAGCCATAGCAAGTCTGGGCATTGGGCTAATTGGAAAAGCAGAAAACAAAATAATCTATTGCAATTTAATCAATGGATTGAAAGCTACGGTTATATCATAGTGTTTATTACCAACACTGTATAGAGTCGCCTAAGAATGACCTAGTTTGATCTGCAATGAAGACCTGGGACTTTGTGGCAGGGCACCTAATTTGAGGGAGAGAGGAAAACCCTGAGTCAGCAAACCCTCTTCCGTCTGTAAGAAGGTCTGTGGTTCCACTGGTACAGCTGGGAACATGGTTCCACCAAGAAGTTACACATACCATAGAGAGGTGCTTTATGGCTTAGTCAAAGAAGCTGTTTCTTTTTTCATTTATACCTTTTCCTATGGAAATTTGCATATACATAGCTTTTGTCTCAAAAATGAGTTTGCGTAGATAATAGTTATATAATAGTTTAAGTATTATATAATAGTTTAAGTATTTGAGAAAGGGTCTTTTTTCTTGTATATATGTATATAATGTTCGAAGTCACTAATTCCCAGAAGAAATCTCACCTGAATGTCCACTTTGTTTAAGTTTCATATAGAAATAGCTTTGACCCCTTAACTATTTGAAAAATAGCAGCAAGAAAACAAAAACTAGTAATTTCTATAAGAGGGTCTTTTTAAAAAACCAATGACCTGATTCAATTGGCTCCATAATTATCACGAATTCATTGAAATTTAACGAAGTTCAACTTTACATATTAGTAGAGAAAATGCATGATGTGTAAGAAAAAAGTAACAGTTTCTTTACTTTCAGTGAGCTAGAAATTCTGGGAATGTGTGAAACTATGAAGTAAAGTGAATACATGACCTTTTGGTCCCTTAGTTGTTAGATTACAATTAGTGTTTTTTCTCTTGGCCTTTAACTAGGGCTAAGAACTACAAATTCAAAGAGATGTTTGTTTTGAGGAGGGAGTTTCTAATGGACCCAGCTTGTAATCCAGTCTGCACGTATGCTGGTTTAGAAAGTGCCTTGGCAGTGGTAATGTTTTCAGCTGCGGCAGCAGAATTTCTTTATCTTTGTTGCTCACCAGATTTGTGTTAGAATGATACTTTTAAAATTCATCAGACCAGTAATAACACAGTGACATTTAACCTGATGCTCAGATGGCACAATGCACCCTCATCACCCTGCTCTATTCGAACAGTTACACGCAAACAAAGGGCCTTTTCATTTGATTCTCCGCTTACTTAGCTGAAAGCCATTTTTAACGTTTTTTTTTCCTTAGTCATACATCTCCTAATTACACATTCCTTAGCCTATAATAACTAATATTTCTGGCAAAAACCCTGATTTAATGTTTTTTTAAATTCAGACTCATAGACTGGTCAAGTTGAATTAGGAAATAAAGCCCAAAACATTGAAGAAGGACCAAACATCCTCACCTTCAGTTTTGACTGGGTTCCTAGCACAGTACCTGGCACATAGATACTCAGAAATATTTACTGAATGCATGATAGATAATGAAGCCACCAGCATGACATGATTTCCAAATGTACAACAGAATGGGATGACTCAGAACTAAAAGCACAAAACTTAACTTTACTAGCTTCTATTTTGTCTTTCAAAAACAAAGGCTTTCCTGAAATGTGAATTTCTACCTAAAATTTGAAGTGTGGCAATTAGGGAATGTTATGTGGCCACATTTCTCTTGATCCGAGCTTATTTACCAATTCTATTGGCATCGACTTTATGTCTTTTTGGAGAATATGGAAGAGGGGAACTCCGTTGGTCCTCTGTAAGCCCACATTGGAAAGTTCGTCTGGTCTTTTGGGAACTGGGTCGAGGGCAGAGACTCAGTGTGATCTTCATTCTGGATGCTCCGAAACATAGCCAAGGCTGTCTTAACTAATTATGGAAATTTGAAAGGTTAAGTAACTCAGCTGTGTACTTTTTCCATTCGCGCATTGTTGGAATGAAAGGAAAAATAGCTGAAATACTTAGGGACATATTTCCCCATCATTTCCTTTTCCCGTTTAGTCAGCTACTCTTTCTCTAATCATTGCCTCAGGAAGAAATATCATAGGAGAAAGCAGAGAAAAAGCCACCTTTTTCCAGCACTTGAGTTTTAAAGGGGCACAGAAAATTAGGTGAGGGAATATAGCTGAGTAAGAACAAGGGCTCCCAAGCATGAAAGAGAAGGCAGTTTCAAGGGAAAATGATAGATACACAGGAAATTGTTTTGGTAGATCACAAGGAAAGGAGGCCCTGCACCAGCTCCAGGGCTTAGCCCGGAATGAGGAGCAGAGGAGGGGGATGAAGCTGGGAAAAACCCCCAACTAGGTCTATGAGATTCCAAAGAAGATATCAGAGTCTTATCTCCCAGGCAGAGCTTCAAAAAATAGAAAAACCTCAGAGAAGAAATAGCCTTGAAGAGTCTCATAGACGGCCCACTGTGACGGGAGCAACAATATGAGCCCCAAGGGCCTGAGATTGACCTACAGGTAGGTTAGAGACCTACCCAACCCGAAGGTGAGAAAAAGAGAGAACATAAAGGTGAGCGGATCGTATGGATGATGGATGCCCCAGCAGGTGGTAAATGTGAACAGAAGACATTGAGGATTAGATAGACTCTTCCCTAATGCCCCCAACTCCAACACCTGATCTCCAGATACCTCTGAAATTTAGATATAATTATAGGTAAAAGTTTGAGAGGATCTTAGAATCGACTGAGGTTTTTTTCTACCACCCTAGTAGAAAATGGGATTGAAAAGGGATCATGTTCAGTTGTAGAAAAATAAAGTTCTGTTTCTTATACATTTGCATTTGTAGGCTAAGATTTAGATTCACTACAGTTAAGAAAATAGAACTGTTTTCAACATTTATTGAACACTCATCATGTAGTGTTTCCAACGTCGTTATGTGTATTAACGTGCTTTATTGTATTAATTCACTTAGAAAAGAGCTTCTATGCTTATAAACTTTGATTTGACTTTTACTGTGCCCTTATATAAGAACATTAGAAGTACTATAGTGTATTTTTGACAAGAATAATTTGTTTTATTATTCAGAGCCTGGTCATTAAAAAAACCTTTTTATTATAAATAAATTCTAACATACAAAAGTAGAGAGGATAGTATAAAGAATTCCCATGTACCCATCTCCCAGCCTTAGTAATTACTAACCATGGAAAAATAATCAAATAATAATGTTTCATATTTTGAACCAAATCTTAGACATCATATCATTTTATTTATATAGATTCAGTACCTATCTCTAAAAAAATAAGGCTCCATTTCATTAAATAGTCATTTCATTAAATAGTCAGTGTTCAAATATCCTCAATTATCTCATAGATTTTTTTTAACACTTGTTTATTTAAATCAAGATCCAAACAAGGTCCACACATTGCATTTGGATGATCTGTCTCTTATGTTTCTTGTATTGTTTAAGTTCCCTTTCTTCTTTTTATTTTTTTTCCTTGTATTTTATTTATTGGAAAATCCATATCATTTGTCTTATAGATTTTCCCATGTTCTGGGTTCTGCTGCTCTTCATCTAATCATTTAGCATGTTCTCCTGACCACTGTTGATTTCTGTAGTTGTTGCTAATCTTTGGTCTCTTGACTCCATCCTTTCAGCTATACGTATATCTACAGTATAATAGAGCCCTGCTAGAAACAAAACAATGTTTGATAGTAGGAGGAAATCATCTTTATTTTCTATGATTCTAAAGCTTTCACCTGTGAAATCTAACTCTCACTTTGTTCTATTGAAAGAGCATTGCATCCTTCCACCCTACATTGAGTCTAACCAGATATTTATTTACAGATGACTCTCCACTTGTCTCAAAAATCTGTATTTAAACAAAGAAAAACATTACCACACATAAAGCCTTAATTTGTCTCAGCTTTTGTGTCCTGCTCCTGTGTTCCTTCCTAATTTCTCCTTGTTTACCAGACAATACCTGGCGCCCTGGGATCTGCGATATGCTAATCTGTTCTCCATTCACTGAGGGATTGAGGTCATTCCTCAGGGAACAACAGGCTTTCATCTGATTAGACATATTGGATGGATGCTTTCTTTCCATTCAGGCCTCTGTAGCAAGACAGACAGTGGACCCTCCCCTGGGAGAAGGTGGGCCTGATTCTAGACAGCATTTGATATACTCACAGCTGAGAACCTTCCATAACAAAGAGTGAGGGAGGAGGTTGTGCTGTATTCAGAGCGGGTAGTTGCAGTTTAACAATCAGATAAGCTATCCACAAACTGTCATTGTAGCTCCTCGTGTGAATGCTGGAAGATACTGTTATTATTTTAGATTTGGCCTTCGGGTGATAATAGCATCGACTTACTGTATTCATTCATTTGGCCTCAAAATTCTGTCATCTCTAATGCTCTTTAAAGCCTCTCCAAACTCTGTTATGTGGGACATGTATATGCTAGTCAGCTAAATGCATTCTTAAACTGGCTTTGTTATAAATAATTCCCAGTTGCATGTAGCTTCAAATCTATTTTATCTTTTTTGGAGAGTACAGTTATTTTTATTGCATCTGAGTTCTAGTTTACAATAAATGAATTTGCAAGCAGAAAAAAGTTTGGAGAAATGAAAATCCAGAGCTATATTATCAGAGAAAGCACATTTTATGTCTGAATGTCAGCTTTTGAAGGAAAATACTGATGTGCTAAGAAACAGAAATTGGTGAACATTGCTGGATCCATTATGTAGACAGGGACATCGGAAGGTTGTCACTCAATCTAAAACCCTTGCGAAAAGATGATATTTGCTCTACAACAACGGATAAATATGCCCCATGCTTTTAGATTGGAGGGAAATGGAAAGTAGGCTGCTTGGGAGGAGAGGCATAATAATACTTAACTTTATGGCCTTAGCAGTTTACAAAATGCTCTATTTTATTTTAACTTCAAGACAACTTTATGGAGTGTGATATTATGCCCATTTTTTTAAGAGAAATAAATAAAGTAAAGAGAGATTAAACGACTTGTCTAAAATCACATAGTCAATAAGCAATAGGATTTGAAAGTAGGTCTTTTGATCCCCTCATCAGCCCCCACCACAGAACCTACGTGCTTCACAGTGTCAGTGTCCCTGTGCCCGTCCCATTGCTTCCCAGTGATCTCCAAGCTGCCTTTTCTGGTTCCTGTAAGGATGACAAGAAATGACTTTCTTCTTACTTCCCTTTGGTGCACTGCTTGATATCTATCTGCTAACTTAGAGGGTATCCCTTGGGCAAATTGCTTCTTCTCACTGGGCTTCATTTTCCTAATCTGTAAGATTTCTTCTACTACTTAAATGCTCTGTTGTTGTTGTTGTTGTTTTTTAATTAAAAGTTAAAGTATAATGAAAATAATAGTTACTATTTATTGAGCACTATTTGGAATTACGTATTGTACTGAATCTTTTGCACCCATTGCTGCTAACTCAACACGGCACTGCAACATTAACTTAACTATATGGTAAGTCTCCTGAGCCACAAAGAACGGAAGTAGCTCCCCCCAAGTCTATGTGCCCCTATCATCTCTCTCCTAGACTACTGCAGTAGACTCCTAATTGGTCTTGTTTTCACTCTGGCAACACCACTTCCATTTTCTACACAATATTACCAGTAATCTTGGTAAAACTTAGAATAGGTCCCTGCCCTGATGGCTTCCCATTCCACTTGGCCCACTAAAGCTCAAACTCTCCACCACTTTCTTTCCTCCTTTACTTACTCTGTGGTAGTCAGAATAATGGCCTCTTAAAAGGGTCTATGTTCTAATTCCTAAAACCTGTGAAATTGTTACCTTACATGGTGAAGGAGACTTTACAGATTTAATTAGGTTAAGGAATTTGAGGTGGGCATGGCCTTTTGGAAGATTATCCTAGATTATCTGAGTGGGCCCGATGTAGTCACAAGGGTCCTTACAAGGAAAAGATGGAGGCAGTGGGGTGGCGGGCAGGGATAGTCACAGAGAAATGTGAATTTGCTAGGCTGCTGGCTTTGGAGATGGAGGGAAGGGCCATAAGCCAAGGAATGCAGGCAGCCTCTAGAAGCTAGAAAAGGCAAGGAACCTGATTCTCACTAAAGCCTGCAGAGGGTGTGTGGCCCTGTTGACACCTTGATTTCATCTCAGTGAAACTCATGTTGGATTTCTGATCTACAGAACTGTAAGATAATACAGGTATGTTGTTTTAAGTCGCTAAGTTTCTGGTACTTTGTCACAGCAGCAATAGGAAATTAACACATACTCTCTCACTGATCGTCTGTGCTTCAAACACACCAAACTCGTTCTGGCTTCAGGGCCTTCGCATTTGTTTCCTCTGCCTAGAGTGCTCTGTCCTGAAATTTTTGAATGACCATCCCAGCTAAGGCATCCCATTTGCCTATCACTGTCTGTCACATACTTTCTTTTCTTTTCTTTATATTCCTAATGCCGCCTGAAGTTACGCTGTTGATTAATTTGTTTGTTTTTGTCTCATTCAGTTGCAAGTATAAGCTCCATGAGAGAAGTATCACATCTGTATTTTTTGTTGCTATATCCCCAATCTAGGATATTGTCTGTCACACAGTGTCCCTCTGTCTCACTGTAGACAGACAGTAAGTGATGATTTTGGAGGAAGGTTTAGAATGGAAGCAGCAGAACACATACACAAATTCAGGTCAGTTTACATTTATCAGATGGGCCTATTGCTCAGCCATCTCCCCTTACTCTGCAGACGGTTTCTTCTGGAACCTTGCCCAATTCAGAAATGAGGGAGATGGGAAATAAATTCAGAGGAATAATCTTACTAAGTGTTTCTCCTCATCGCTGGCATTTTGTTAGTCACTATGGAAGACTTCTACGAGCCAAAGAGAATGGATCCATTTCAGAGGTCCTTCTTTACTATAACACTATAAGGTTATAGCAATATCTAGGATATCTTTATTGTATATACAGTAAACTCAACATTTATATTTTATTTTTGTAATTAGAAAACTCACATGTCCATGTAGTTCCTAAGAGGCTAGATCTAAAAAAGAAAATTCAAGTGATTCCTTATAAATGGAGATCTGTCCTCCCCACCCCTACCCTTGTCTGAATTTTGGCAATAATATTAATACCACACATTTGTGTAGGTTAACATGGTTCTCCTAGAACATGTCTTCTGGGATTTGTGTGGGAAATATGGAAGTCAATACTTTACAGACATCATTAAATCATTGTATGGTATCTCAAAGAGCTGAAAAAAGTCAACAGAGAGCAGTGTTGGTTTGCAAGAGTCTGCAAAGGCATTCCCCAAACCCAGCACAGTAGTGGTTGGTCTAAGTGAGAGGATGGGGGAGGTGGAGAAGAGAAGGAGGAATGGCCCCAAGCACGCCAGGCATATAGCACTCGCACACCTAGCCTCCCATGGGGAAGAGGTACTGTCTCTTTCTCAGACTCTCCATCCAAAATCCCACAAATGAATCTTATTGGGTTATATGTCTGTTCTTCAACCAATTACTGTGGCCAAAGGGATGCAGTAATTTCCTGGGTCAGTACTGGGTCTCATGCCCACCTCCAGACTTAAGGTCAGAATCAAATCCACTTAACAGCTTCAAGGAGAGCTGGGGAGAGGTACTTGCCTAAGGAAACCAGGATGTTGTAACCAGAAGGAGAAATAGTTGCTGGGCAGGCAAAAGCAACATACATCTTCTACCTTCCCCAATTGCTAAAGGTGGAGTTTCATGCACCAAGACTCTTGAATAAGGGAGATATTTTTGAAGTGTTTTTTTCGGGTTCTTAGATAACACCATGTTACCACCAGCCTACTTAAAAAGCATTAAAGAGCCATCTGGTCTGGGTTTGATTATTCTATCCATATGCTTACAGTTCTAGCTTAAATCTTTTGGCTTGTAAAATCAGGTAGCAGCATTTAAATATGCTGAATTCTGAAAATGTTGAGATTATAAATAGTTTGTCATATTTTTTAAATGCTAACAACAGTTCTAAGAACTTTAGCACCTCAAAACCTCATGGATTTTCCTCTTTTATTGTGTTTGTTTGTTTTGCTTTGTTTTGTTTAGCTGAGAAAAGAAGATATTTTATTATTAACAATTATTCTTAGATTAAACAAATGATATAACAAAACTTTCCATACAGATAAAACTTCAAATGCTTATTTTTCTTCCTTAAGTTTATGTTTGTTTGAATATTTTAGCGTGTTTCTATTTCCTATATTGTTTTCAGAAAGTATGTTAAATTGAAAGTGAGTTAAAGTTTTATTTCTTATGAAAATGAAAAGTCGAAGGGTATTAATTGTATTTTTCTGATTAGATATGTGTCTCATGTGTTGCTGATTTGCTACATTTAAATTATATTCCTTTTATATAAACCTAAAAGCAACAAATGAACAGGACAAACAAACAGAGACTCATGGACATGGACTTAGACTAGTGGTTACCAGAGGGTAGGGGGTTAGGGGAGAAGGGAGGTAGACGGGGTTAAAGGGGTCAAATATGTGGTGACAAAGAAATCTAACTATGGGAGGTGAACACACAGTGTAAATATATATATGCCTTATTGTTAAAGTGTACAGATGAAACTTATTAGATTTCATTAACCAATGTCACCATAAAAAAAATAAATTTTAAAAAATAATAAAAATAAAATAAAATAAATTAGCTTTCTTTTATCTTTTCCTAAATATTACTTTATATGGCCTTTGCTTAATTTTATTTTATAAAAATATTTTATAAAAATATTCTTTTATGTAGTTATATTTTTATTATTTATATAGTATATTTTGTGTTGATTGGATAAGGCATTGAAATTTATTTTACCAACTCCGCTTTGCTTATAGAATAAATTATACTCTAAATATACTACGATAATGTCTTCTACAATTTGTCTGCCATCCACTTTTCCAGATTCCTGTTTATTAGAGGCATCTGTTGTTTTCATTTATCTTGCATCCATTTTTCTTTGGTAAGAGAACCGGCCCTTAACAGTTCCTCCTTTACTCCACATGGTTCTGGTGGGACTGCCAATTGTGATAACGCTGCCTATGACAGAGAATTTTAGTAGGTGATCCAGGCTAGGTTATTTGATTACTGGAGATAAAGAGGTTGAGAAATGTAGAGGCCATGAGACTGGCTGGACCATTCATGTAGACATTGAAATCACCAAGGATGACAACAAAAGAATGGAGGAGGGAAAGACAGTAAAGCTGATGTTAAAATTGCCAAGAAATGTGTGGGAGTGACCAGGAGGATAGGGAAGAATCACCCAAAGAGGTATGGAGGGAGGTGCAGTCTGATGGCATGAGCTTCAAAGCAGCTGATGGGGAGAGTGAGAAAGGGGCAATGGTTTGGAAATGAAAGTATGGAACAAGAACACCTGTACCACCCTCCGGTCCAGTGATACATGATATGTGAGAGAAACCAGCCACCACTCATGAGGGCTGCAGGAAATATAGTCCTCAGAGGAAAACCAGGTTTCCCTCGGAACTAGAAGGGGACAGGAGTATTTAGAGAAGAGTGTAGATGTAGGGGGTTTTTCTGATGACAGAGCAGTATGGGGATATGGATTTAGTGATGAAATTTGACTTGTGAAGCTTGGACATGTCGAGGTCACTGAAATAAACATTTAACACAAGATGGGGTGCCCTGGTGGCAGTTTAATACAGGCGATAATTCATTCTAATTATTCCTGGAATTTAACTCAGGTGATTCTTAGGTGAAGAGGATACAGAAATTAAATTCATCAGAATCAAATTGATCCAATAATACTGTCCATCCTCTTCCTTAATCACTTGAGCTAATCCCCTTTCCGGTCCCCACTGATTCCGTGTTCACTTAGGTCCTCATTAGTTCTCCCCTGGATTATTACGATTGCCTCCCAACTGGTCTCTGTCACTGATCGCTCCTCTCTCCAATCCATTCTCAACATTTCTGCCAGAGTGCTCTTTCCAAATCATTCATTTAATCAGATACCTACTCTGCTCTAAATTCACTGATGGCTGTCCTAATGGTTGAAGATAAGCCTCTGACTCCTTAGCATGGAAATCCTCTCAAGGAGCTGACTCTTGTTCTGTCCTGCAGCTCCATGCGCCCCAACTCCCCCACAGGCTCAAGTTGTTCCTTTTGTCCTTCTTCTTCACTTGATAATTTTGTACTTGTTCTTTTAAGATCTAATTCAAATCTTTGGAAGAATATACAAGAAACTGGCAGTCCTAGTTATCCAAGAGAAGGGAAACTGGGTAGACTGGGGGAAGCTATGGGAGACAAGGGTAGAAGGGAAACTTTTACAGCATAGCTTTTGGTATATTTTGAATTTTATATTATATGAATGTATGGCTTTGTCTTTAAAAGTAATGAAAATTAAAAAAATTTTAAAGCATTGAATGGACAAAAAAGGTGAATTTGTTTCTTCCTCTGTGAAGTGTTCCCTGACACTTCCCTCCATTGAGCCACCACTGTGCCTTCTACATTAATCTATACAACTTTTATCATTATATATTTGAATTATTTGTAAATGAGTTATTGTCCTTATAGCCTAAAAGCTTCTTGAGGGAAGAAACTCTGCCTTTTGAGTCTACCTCACCCCGCACTGCAATGGCACATAGTGTATGCTCAGTAAAGATTTGTTGAATTAATGAATGAATAGAACTCTGAGCAGAAGAGAAACAAAAGATATGTAATAATCCCACTTATTTTACAGATGAAGATAATGAGACCCAGAGAAGTTATTTATTAAGGATTAGTTGCAGAATAAAATGAGAAGCCAAACTTTCTAGAGTCCAAGTTTGGCACTAGAGTAAGTTATCAGACTTTTCACTTGAAGATAGCAGATATGATGTAGATTAAAACTATTTATTTTGACCTGAGTCTCTGGATTTTCAGAAAATTTCTCAATTCCAGTGAACTGCCAGTTTAACCTCCAAAGGACACTTTCAGATATCAGATCATGGGTCCTATACTTGAGTTTGGAAAATATATATCCTAAGTAGCTCATACACCAGGTTTATATTGACAGAGAAATCATAGGAAAAACTTATGGCATGTTTCTTTATCTTAAAGCTGTGTTTTGTGTTATTATTTTCCCGAAACACATGTAAGTATAGTAGACATAGCTATAGAGATGTTTTTATAGATGAAGGAATAGCATAGGGAAAAGTGCCTGCCTGTATCAACTCCAACAGTTATATTCAGTTCTCATTTTTTAGCGTTTGCCAAATATCCAGGGCGTATAGAGAAGTAACCAATGGCATTTTATTTTACATGGCAGTCACATTTTCATATGTAAAATGGTAGTGTTAATAATGATTACATGGACCAGATTTAAGCATCTGGGGGCAGGTGGGGGTGGGGGTTGTGGGGAAGATCTATGGGCTTCAAGATCAGTGGTCTTTAAACTTTTGCTCACTTACCTTCCTGAAAGGATTTTGAAAAACTTGTATTCCTCCCGCATTTTTATGTTGCTACCTGTAATTTTTTATCATAAGTTTGTAAAGGCTGTAATTTCCAGGGTATTGCAATTCATTATATTTTAAAATGAAGCTGTTAGCTCACTCTTAAATTTAAAGAAATAAAAACTCATAGACACAGACTACAGTATGGTCACCAGAGGGAAAGGGGGTGGGAGGGAGATAGACAAGGGTAAAGGGGGTCAAATATATGGTGATGAAAGGAGATTTGACTTTGAGTAGTGACCATACAATGCAATATATAGATGATGTATTATGGAATTGTACACTTGAAATCTATATAATTTTATTCATTAGTTACCCCAATAAATTTAACAAATTTTTAAAAATATAAAAAATCTAAATCCCATGTTTCCCAGCTATTCATTTTAAAAATAGATGAACTAGTGGCTCATTGTTCTTTGTCTTGAACTCATATTTTCACTCCTATTTCCTCTAAGAATACTATCTTATTGCATATTTTCATGCTTGAAAAATGTTTATTGATCATTACATCGTTCTTTACAACAGACATCATAACTACATATTTATGTAATTTTACTTTCCTGTGACTCTAAGGTTCCAGGTGTTAAAAATGTCTTTGGATGGAGTTATCACTAAAATTAGTAGTAGTACACGATTGAACAGTGGCTATATTGCAAATTTATAACTCTATTTTTAAATATACAGATAAGATTTTATTGAAAATGTATTCATTATGCAATAGAGGAAACTATTTCTTTTCCATTGGATTTGTAGATGAATATTATTTATAGCTAGAATGAGATTGAGTTCTGTCCCAATTCCACTCATGCATTTGACATGCATTTGTTCTTATAGATATAAATGCTGAGGCACTTTGTTCACAGAAATAAATAGAGGGAAATGGGACAAATTTGTTGCAGCAGCGTTACTCAATTCCTTGAACCTCTTTCAATTATGTACCAAAATCATGTAATAATCTATCATTCGAATTATTCTTAAAGGTCTGTCAGGTGAATTTTGTTCCCCAGTCATCATAGTCATTCCCTTTCTCAACACTAACATAGGCTTCTAATTTTCTGTATTTTGTGCACCCAGGGTCAATACACCATAGTAAGATGTGGAATCCATAAGAATGACTTTCTTTGGTTAAGTGGAAAAATGGCAATTGTGAAAACAGGTGGAAAACAGACCACAACTGTGTTCTCAGGCAGATATGTTTTAGGAAAGTGTAGGATGTGAAACTGATTCCTTTCAAATTATCCATGCTCCGTACCACTCAGAGAGCCTTCAGGTACTTGGGCAGAGGATTGTTATCCCAGCTTGAAGATGTCTCTTCACGAATCAGCAGACATTTAAACAAAAATGACAGGAGAGCAACAGAGATTGAGGCAGTCTTAAACAGGTTGGTGATGACACAGTGGTTAAGGGAAGAGCTCTGTAAGCCCTAGTTCTGAAATTTACCTCTGCCATCTTAATTTCTAATCAGAAATAAAGGCAATAATGATACCTACCTCATAGGGTTGTTGTGAGGACTAAACGAATTAATATGTAAACCACTTAGAATAGTGCTTGACAATTAGTAATCATTCAATAAATTATTAACATTAATATTAGGAAATGATTATATAAGAAGATTAAAAATGAGGACAATAATTCCTAAATAAATTAAATTTCCATATATAGTTTGCTGTGACTGAAGCTAACTAGTTTAATTTGTAAATTAAATGAAAAGTACAGGTATCCACGGCAAGTATGGGGCAGAGCCAAGATTCTTACCTAGAGTTTGTACTCTTAATGATCTTGCTATGCTGACTCTCAAAAAATAAACACAACAAAAATAAATGAAATAAAAGTTATATGAGTTATGAAGTTACTTTTTCTAGATCAAGGGGTAGACTATGTAAGGCAAGATTTATAATATGCTTTCAGAGTGACAAGAAAAGTGTTTGATGTATTCTTTGCTCATCTTCTATGACCACAGAAAGTTCCATTATTTCCATTTAGGATACCTCCCCTCCCCCAACACATACATTTACTGCTAAATATATCATCCAACTTTTGGTGCTTAGAGGTTCAGGGGTTTTGCCTTGCTATTGTTACAGGGGCTTCAGGCAGATCATGTTCTATAGTTTTATCTTTGCTAAATGAAAATTAGAGTTTTTAAATACTATCTTATTTCTCCAGTATTTCTGATTGTCCCTACTTCATCCCATTCTAAATTTGGGTTTTATATTTCATAGCATGCATGCACCATAAGTTGAAAAATACAACAAGGAGCTTGAAAACCCTCACTTGAATAACGTCGACTTCAGGAACAGCTGCTAAGATAAAATAAATCCAAGAGAGCTCAGCAGCCGGAACCCAATTGCTTTTCTGTTTAAAGGGACAGGCAGATTCATATATGATTGTAAATCCTCAATGGTTATTCTAAATCAATGCCATATTTTAATTGATATTAAAGGTTTTCAAATCTGAATTTTTAGTAGGTATTCTACCCAGTGCATAGAGGATTCTATTCTACTATATTTCAATTTGAACAATTATTTAATGACATCATTGACAGAGGTTTACAAAGTAGAAAATAAAATCCATCAGAAATTAAGCCTCCAGATTTCTTCTGTATTGAGAATGCAGAAAAAGAAACTTCACCTACCAAAATATAAAAAATTAAATCAAATGGAAATGTTTAATTAAGATAAAATATAATTGCCCATTGCAGAATAAAAGGATTTGAACTGTTTTGCTGAATACAAAACACCTCCGCCTTTTGTAGTGTGATTCATATTACAGAAAATTCCTCATTAAAACAGTTGCACAAAAGTCTGGGTTTTAAATAATGACAGGTAAAACTCTTTTAAGGAAATCTAATATTAAAATATAAACTTATAGAATGGATAAAAGACAAAGAGTTTGTTCAAAAAAGATGTCATTCATCATGCAAAAAGATTTATCGTAATTCTTTTAAACATATAGTTTTACTTCAGAATATAATTTGATTTCTAAATACATTACTTACATATGAATTTTGCTAGAAAATATCTATAACATAAAGCAAGTACTAGTAAGAAAATGTAGTATCGTGGTCTGAAAAATCTCAGAATAGCAAATCATTCTGTGAAAGGTAATATTTATTAGTCTATTTAAAATGTTCTGGCCTAGTTAAATTAGTTATATATTTCAGAAAAATGTTAATATCCTAGATATATATTTATAATTCAAAGCATAGAAACAGCCCCACATTTTCTCTTCTTCTCATTTATTCTAGTCAATCAGTATTTTGTAAATAACTCTTATACTTCATTTTCCACTGACTCTTTTGCTTACTTGGTTGTTTCCATTTGTGACACGAGTACATTTGTACCAATAAAATAAAATGTCACACCTTTATGTCACCGTATGAGAGTTCTTTTTTTGGTGTACTATCAGACAGGATGATTTTGACTTCAAGTAACAACCAACCTAACTAGTAGTGACTTAGACCACAAAGCATTTATTGTTTACTAAACAGAATGCCTAGAGGAATGAACCCCAGGTTGGTTTGGGAGCTTAGTGATGTCAGCATGGACCCAGGCAACTGAGGAGTATTTTAGCCTACACAGTCTGACTCAAATGTCTGCGGTACACTCTAGTTCTCCATAATACTTAGACTATCATTATTCCGTCTTCCTGGGAGACTCAGAGTTTCTGTGGTTATCAGGGACTTTATATCTCTCAATGGTTGACACATGAAAATCATTCAATAAATATTCATTAAACCATTGAGGAAAATTTCAAATAAGAGGAGGGGAGATGAAGACTATGTGGAATAAAAGGGTGCTTTGGTGCAGAACGAAATTAGAACTATTCAAGTTGATGCTGAACTTTTGTGCTCTGTGGTTTTTAAATAGATTCCAGTATCACTGAGAAAACTTCTTGGGGCATTTATAGTCCCCTCACTTCCTTAGAGGGTCTTTTGTTGGTTGATCAATGCTCTGGGTTTAAATTTGCAAGTTTAGAAAAGTAGACTGAGCTAAATTGCTCTGTATGAGAAAGTTTTGGGGGCACTGTAGTCAGCAAAGTTAACTTTGTGCATGTATGTATGTGTGTGTGCTGGAAGGGAAGGGGGGATTGAGCAGCTGTAGGAGACACCTAAGAGGAGATACATATGATTGGTGAGTTTTTAAAAAGTGAAATGTTATACGCTGTGTGATGAGATATCATAAGTTCTTAGTATCAATATATAAACCATTATACTAACTATGATTGGATACTGAAGAAAATAAATTTGTGTCAAAGACTTGAGTTAACATGGTTTAAGTGTTATATCAGAATTCAGGACAGTCCTTCTGAATGCTAAAAATGATTAGAACGATTGTCTAATGTGTGCATATGCACTCATTGCATGTGCGTTCACTGCATTTACTAAAGGAGGTATGCTTTTCTCTTGGAAATACAGGATTTGAGAACTCTGGTTGGTTCTTAACCATTGTTCTATAATAGCATCTCATAAACTGTTTGATTTATGCATAATCAAGATTTACATTGCTTATTTTAAAGTCAATAAATCAATCAATTTGGGGGACAAATGGAGAATTGGAAACCAAAGTATTAGAGCTTGATAAAATTCATCGGGTATTCTTGCTCAGAAAGAACCCTTTCAAAAGAAACAGTAGGGCAAAGCACTAGGCAGACCAGACAAAAATCTGAAGCACTAAGAATAGAACACCTAGATGATGATCAGGCATTTGTTTGCTGTTCTGTGAGTTTGTTCTGTCTGGAGAGGTCAGGTAGGGTAGGATGGGGAAGGGTGGGAAATGAGCTAAGATAGTTTTCTTTTCTGAGAATTTTTACCTCGGTGGAGATGGGAGGAAAAGAGAACAGCAGAGGTCTATTTCTTCCATAAATTCAGCCAGCACTTTGTAAAGTGGCGTAGGACTGTCATTTCAAGCTGGACTACTATTGGCCCAGATCCAAAGGGACTGGCCAGAAATGAATCATCTTTGGAAATTCAGCATGATGCAGAGATTTACTCAGATAGCCAGAGGAGCCAAGCCCAGCTAAGCGTAAGGCTACTTTAGAAATCAGGAAGCAGAGCTGGTGGTCTGGTATTGGCAGGCTTACAGAGTAAAGATTGCCTCAAGGTTCTACTCCAGTTCTTACTCTTCCATGGAGTACTCTCTGGCCGCTTCAGCGCACATGTGGGATTTTAAGGTTTTGTAGCCCTTGGAAGCTGCCCTATACTATTTTGCAGTTAATTACCAACAGCCTTAAATCGATCTTGTGGATAAAATGAGGCCATGGATATGGACGTTCCTAGCACAGTATCTAGCAAGACTTTGTTTATTCACCCTGCCACCCCTGGAAAGATAGTCCTGGCCAGAACACAGAATTAATGAGAGTGTGACCTTTAAGGACCATTAATACAGCCCATATTCACATCTGTTATAGCATACAGGGCCTCACAAGAAATGTTCTCCACTAGATCTAGAAGTTGTGGCTGTAATTTATAAAAATTCATTATTACCCAGATTTGAATATACGTGTTAGTAGAAGCTGCGTGGCCTGAATGTTTGCTGGGGTATTTGAAACACTAGTTTCTGAGGAACACATGTGAGTAAATAAAGATAGATTATTAATACATATTAAAGTTTGAACCTATTTATTTCAGAAAAAGTAAAATATTTTAGTTATAATAATACATACTTGTAAAAATTCATATATAACAGCGATTAATAAAATGTAAAGTTGATGTCCCTTTCCTCCTATCTACCTATTACCCAGTCTCACTATTAACAGTTTGGTTAACAACTCTCCAGTGCAGGCATGGAGGGGCTGGGGCTATAGAGGCAAACATGACCAACAAAGTCTCTGCCTTCATGGGGCTTACATTCTAATGGGAGAAGACAGACCATAAGCAAGGAAGCAAACAAATAAAACCAAGCCTGGGAAGTTTGCTTTATGTATAGACTGAGATCCAAATAAAGAAAATCAGTTTTGAACTTTTTGGGAAGAGCCTTTCAGGCTGACTGACTAATAGGCGCAAAGGGCCAGCGGGGAAAAAGGGAGCTGCTATGGCTGGTACTTTGCATGTCAAAGTGAGTTCCAAGATGGGGAGAGGGGCCAGATCATGTGTGCACGACTGGATAGGAAGTTCAATTTCATGCTAAATACAACGAGAGGCCATTAAAAGTCCCTAATTGCAGGGGGTTGCAGGAGAGGAGTGAAGAGCATCTGATTTTCATTTTTGCAGTAGTGGGGGCAAGAAATGGAAGTCTGCAGACAGATTGGAAGAGGTTCATTCACACATACAAACATATAGAGTTAAAAAAATATATATACTATTCCTACAACTTGTTATTGGTATACATTTTTAGAACTACTCTTTGAAATTATGTTCAGAGTTAGTTTACTGTCTTAGAAAATCAAACATTTTGTTTTTTGACCTTTCCCTATCCACCCAAATGCAGTAACTTATTTGGCAAACACAAGTTTTGCATTTTAACATGGCTCCAGAATGTGTTCATCAGATTTGGCTCTTAATAACCTTTGGATAGTTCCAAAAATCAGATTTATTCTGAAAGAAAGAATTATTTTCAACAAATTCAGTAACTACTGATGTGATAACTTTTTGAGAAGCATCATTGGAATATGTATACAGCCTGCTAATGTGATTGGAATGAAAAACATTTATTTGAAGTTACATTCATTTATTCACCAAATAATTATTGAGCACCAACAACTAAGTACCAGGTGCTGTTTTAGGCACTGAGGATACGTCAATGAACAAGCAAACAAAATCTCTGTCTTTGCTGGGCTTACATTCTAATAAAGAGAGATGGACCAAACAAACAAACAAACAAACAAAATAAACTCTATATTACGGTTGAAGATTATATAAAAGCAAGGTAAGAAATTTGGAAAGCTGACGAAGGTTCCAATTTTAAATAATGTTGTCAGGCTGGGCCTCACAAAGAAGGTGACTTTGAGTAGACTAGAAAAGGGAGAAGTAATACAGATGCTAAGGGGAAGAACATTCAAACAGGGAATAGCTAGTGCAAAGTTCCTGAGGCAGGAATGTGCCTGGCAAGGTTGAGGAACAGTGAGGTAGCTAATGGTTAGTTGAGTAAGGGAGAGAATTGCAGAACATGACATCAGAGAGGTAAGGAGATGAAGGGCAGGTCGTAAGAACCTTCTAGCCACGGGAAGAATTTTTGCTTTAACAATGAGTGAGGGGGGCCAAAGCAGAGATGTGACATGATATAAATTATATTTTTTAAAAATTACTCTAACCCGTGTGATATAACCAGTATAGAAAAGAATAAGGAAGTTTTGATGTGTTTTTGAAAACAACAATCTGATACTCACATTCCCTTAATTTCGCTAAAAGAGGGTAGAATGGCCAAAGAAAAGCATTTTAAAAAATTCCAGATTATATCTTTCTGCTTTATCTTTCCTTACCATAGCAAAGTACTATCAAACACAATATAATTCCTATAGCCTTGTGCTAAATGTGTCCTTAGACTATTTTCATTCTGCTGCCAAATTCTTTATCTTGTCCTATATATCAGTAAGGATCTTCTTGGCTACAAGTAACTGAATACCTGACCCAAAGTGGCTTAAGCAATAGGCCATTTACTAGCTCTTGTGTGAACAGTCTGGAGGTGTACAGAAACAGGGTACATTAATTTAGTCACTCAGTGACGTCTGGGTTCTGGGTTGCCTTTCCTGTATTTCTTTTTTGCTTTTCTCTCATTGTTTTGAGATGTGCCACCATAACTTTAAGGCAGGAAGTAAGGAAAAGACTTCTTAAGGGCTCTCAGGGATAAAACCGTTTTCCTGAAGCCATCTCCTCACCCCCACTTCCTTTTATGTACTCACCAGAATTAGGTCACCTCCTCAGCTCTTAAAGCAGTCATTGACAAAGGGGAGAACACCTGAAGATAGGTTTACATCAGTGGTTCTCAAAGGGTAATCTAAGGAATCCTGGGAGGGGGGATCCCCAAGACCATCTCAGGCAGTCTGCAAAGTCAAAACTATTTTTATTATAATACGAAAATATAATTTTTCACTCTCATTCTCTTATGAGTGTACAGTGGGGTTTTCCAAAGGCTACCTGAGATAGTACAACAGACTGCAGCAGATATAAAAATCCTATTGCCTTCCATTATGCCCGACATTAAAGATATTTGCTCAATTTTTAAAGTAATACCACTTTTTTTGTTACTTTTTTGGAAATTATAGTTATTTTCCACTAAAATGTTCTATTTATGTTAAGATGTAATTTTTATTTTTTAAATAAATATTTTTAAATTTCTCGCTTTTAATTTTTAGTGTGGTAAATATCAACAGTTATAACCCACATAAATGAAAGCTTTACGGGGCCCTCAATTTTTAGGAATGAAAAATGGGTCCTAAGAGCAAAAGTCTAAAAACTGCTGATTTATTGAGACAGGTTTGATTCATTTTTGGAGCTAGGCTTGGGGTCAGACTTTCCAGAGCTCACCTCAGCCTGAACCAAACCTTAAAATCTGACTTTGTAAGTGGTTAGGTCACAACAGGGTGTGCTAAACGTTGCTTATTAAATTCATTGATTTAAACTCCTCTATCTAATCGGACAGTGAGCACCTGCATTTTAACTAAAAGGGGGTGAAATGGTCAAAATGAAGCCTCAGGTGTTATTTCAAAGAAAAAGCATCACATTACGTTGCTTCTTAAGATGGGAAGGGGTGTGGGTTTTGGGGGCGCGGTGGACAGATGAAATTTTAAAACCCCTCTAGGGAGCAGGGTTAACCCCCTCCCCACGTCACCAACTTCCATCAGTAGTCTGGGTTAGGGAATAAGGTAATCAATCATTGATAATAATTGATTTCTTCCTCCAGCCCTGCGCTAATAGCGTCCTTAACGGGTTATAAGCCTTAACCGGTTATTTGATTGTCATTCATCTAAGCTCAACAGCATCTAGCCGGGCCTCCTGATTGCTTAGCCCAAGGGCAAAGAGGATGATTTCGCTGGACTCCGAAATTGTCATCACGGCGTCCTCATTTTCTCGCCTTGATCTTTTATCCAGGATTGGGGATATGTGCACGTAAATTGGGAGGGAGGCACTTCTCCTTCTCTTGTTCATTGTTAACATTTCTTGTTCTTGTCTCATACTATTGCGGTGTTTGGGTTTTAAAGTGCTCTCAGGAGCCTCCTTAAAATACCAAACTCGTTTTTCCCCTCTTGAGTAAATCTCTTGGCTTCACACGCCAATAAAATAAATAAAATAAAATAAAAGTAAAATAAAATTATCAAAGTACATCTTTGTGTTTATAACACGTCATATGCCTGCGATTTCTCCATCTGATATCTTTCCTTTCTCCCGCCTCCTGTCTTTCTTCCCCGGAGAATTTTAGGCTGACATAGAGAGGAGGAGCAGCTTTGACCTCGGCTACGGGTGCAGCAGGAATACATTTTCTTTTCATGTATTTTACTGGGTGGGTGTGGAACATTTCTGCATAAAGTTCTCGTTCATGAGTGCCATTTCTTAGTCTTCCCGCTCTCTCCCGCCTAGGTCATTTTCTTTGCCCTAATTTTATATGTAACTTTCTCCCGGTTAGGTTGTTTGCATCCACGATTCCCAATGCTTGAACCTCCTTTCCCCTGGGCCTGACCTAATTCTGGGTGCCGGCTGTTGTTCGGTTTATTTCTCCACTTTTGCAAACGCACGTGACTCTCCAGGGAGCTTCAGTTTTGCATCTAGGGAGGGTCCTGGGGTTCACTGGGGCTCGGAACACGTGCTTTGATGCATCCACGACCTCCTTCCCCCACGGAGGCTGGGGCCCCGAGCTCTGCAACGTGAAGGGCGGGGAGCAGGGCCTGGCCGGCTGAATAACAGGACGTAACAGGTGCCGCAGCCGCAGCTGCGCCCGCATCTCGCTGGGCTCTAGGGATAAGGTTTTCTTTTCCTTCGGGTTTTTTTGGAGGTGGGGAACGAGACTCCGGAGGCCCCCACCGGACCAATGCAGGCCGCGGTTGTTCATCGCCTAGCAACTGGCGGAGCCAATGGGAGGCAGCTGGGCCTGCGGCGCTAGCGGCGCAGGGGCGGGGTGGGAACCTGCGAACCTGCGGGAGCCCGGAGGCGGCCGCGAGGGGCGGAGCGGGGCCCGGCAAGGGACGGGGAAGGCGGGAGCGGGAGGCAGAGGCGGGGCCGCAGGCCCGGGGCGCTTCGAGCCGCCGCGCCGCGCCTGTGCGGGCCCTCGGGGCTGCGCTAGCCGGACCGAGACGCCCAGCGGTGTCAACTCACCGCTCCCGGGAACCGTCATGGTGAGAACCTGGCCCTGCGGCGGTGATTGTGACGCGTCCGCCCGGGGAGGAGCGACGCGCCGGCGGGGTGGGGGGCAGGCAGACTGGGGGTGGGAGCCGGCGGGGGGCGGGAGGGAGGGCGGGAGCGGAGGTGAGCGCCGGCACCTGGCTTGGCGCCCCGCTTCTCTGCGAGGGGCTCGGCGCGGCCGTTGGGGCCGTTGGAAGAAGCGGGCGAACGTTGACCAGCGGCCGAGCCGGGAGGAGGAGGCAGGAGGTAGGTGCCAGCTCAGGGACCGCTCCCGCTGGCGATCGCAGTGCTGTGCCCTCGGAGGGCTCCGGCCCGGGGAGCCCCAGGTCCTCACCAGGATGCAGAGAGGGTGGCGCCTGGCACGGGATGACGAGCGACGCGGGGACGTGGGGAAGGAGGAGATGGCCAGTTTGGGGCTACCGTGTCTCCGCACAAGCTGCGGAGCGTGCGGGCTTCGGGATTTGTTAGCGCGAGCCGCAAGAGGCAGTCTTTGGAATGAGTTACTGGGTGGCCTGGGGCTGCTGCAGTGGAAGAGAACCCCGATGATAGTTAAATGTCTAGGGGCAGAACTTACATCATCTAAGAGGCAGGCATGTGTGAGACTATTTGGTGTAGAATTTTACAGTAAAGTACAGTAAACTGAATTACTAGCTCCCTGCCCCCTTTTGAGCCTGTGCTGATTGCCCAGTTATGCAAGTCACTTGGGCCCAGGATATGGAATCTGCTGAAAAATTTGTTCTCAGCACGTGTACTGTGGGAATCTTTAGATCATTATCCCATTTCAGGGTCCGTAGTTATAACTGCCAAATTATCATTACTTGCTACGCTGATATATAATTCTTGTTGAATCTGAGCGATTTGAGATAGCTCATTTCTGGACTCCATAACGGAGCGAAGATTAGCAGAGGTACTCCTGCGAAGGTGGTTCAGAAGTGTATGAGAGGGGGATTCCTGGAATTTGAAATTGCTAGGCTCCCCTAACAATTCAGATTGGAGAATAAGTCTAGAGTTGGCTGTGAGTGATGGGTGCCTTTGAAACCTTCACGACTCAAGAGGGATTGGTTTACTGTTTATATAGAAGAAAATTCTGGTAGCCTTGATCCTGCCTGGAAAGGTAGGTATGACTTAACACATTTAAAAGACTGAACAAAATTTGAAAAGAATTAAGAGATCTGGAGAGAGAGAGAGAATGTCTTCAGAGTTAAAGTTTAGGTCAAACTATCTTGAAATTTAAAAGAAATTAGAGGTAGGTTTATGAATTGGATTCAATCAGCAAAACTTTATCTATCAAGTCCTAGAGCTATTAAAACCTAGGAAGCTTAGGTTATTCATTCAAACTAAATAAGTAAAAGCTAATAACTAATTGATTCTTTTCTCTCTGTTGTCAGTGAGTTTCTCTATATGGTTCTTTGAAAAGAGGATGAAGGAACTGGTATTTTAAATGAAGTCTCTTAGTGACTTGCTGGGTCTTTTCAACCAAGTCATTTTATACCCTTCCTTCTCTTTTTCCTTGTGTGCAATGAAGATAATAAAGCCCCAGGATTAAGTAACATGAGAGAAGCAGTTTGAAGATTGCTGCAAGGACGTAGTTATTCTAGGATGAAATGTGAAGATCTCCTCATAACACATTGTGCCTTGTGACAAGACTTGTTAAAGCACATTACTTTACAAACCTGCTGAGGCGGTATATGAGAAAACTAAAATGTTAACTGTTCAGATGATTTAGTAAAGGGCTCAAGGCCAACACAGTTAGATTATGTTCTTGACCTATCCAAAAACCTGATGTAGCTGCTCTTTGACAAAGCTGGCTATAACACAGGTTTTATAAAAGATGTTTGAGTGTCTTCTATGTAATATGCATCTAGAGATAAAAAGACAAGAAAGAAACTGCCCCAGAATTGTGTGATTTTAATACATTTCACATGCTTAAATTGGAGCAATTCCAAAGCTTTTTAAATGATGTTTTTCCATATCATTTACCAGTAGTTGTGACTCTGCCTTATTGATTTGATTAGGTCACAGAGAGATTTTGGTACTCTGTGGATCTGTTTTGTGTCTTTGGTGATGGTGATCATGATCAGCTGATAACGAAGGCACAAGTTACCTTGACTTCATGAATTTATGGGTTGAGATAGAATAGAAAGTGTACCATTCATTATTGATAATGGAAAACTACCTAAAGTCTTCACTTTTGGTAGTGGGTTGATATTATATTCAGATTTACTGAATTATGTTTTAATAATTTATCCTTTCAATAAATATTAAACACTAAACTGCTCCTTGCCAGACATGAGGATAAAAATGATGAATGTTGCCTTGTGGAGTTTGTTTTAGGAAATTGAAAATAGGCAAGAGAGAGCAAAAATAGAAGAAAAAAAATCCCGACAAATATCAGAAGGCATTAGAAAAGAGAATTTTAGCTGTGTCCTGATGGAGGAGAAGGAGGAAGAGGAAGAGGCAGAGGTGTTCACCTGGTGAACACATATGGGCATGTTCTGTGCAATGTACCGTTGAGGGAAGTGCAGGTGGTTTGGTAGATAGAGCCAGGTGGAGTGCGTTAGTGATAAGGCTGGAGAATAAGACTATAACCAGTAGATAGGGAATCTTTAAAAGGTTTTATCCAGGGGAATTTATCTGATTTTTACTTTAGAAGAGTATTTCCCCCCAAATCGGAAATTTGAGTGATCCAAAAGTATTCTGAACATGGACAATCCCATTAATAATTGAGATACAACGGCCCTGTACAGCAATTAAAAACTTTAAAACTATTTTATTGAAGCCCCTAGGAACTTTAGAAAAGTAAAAATCATTATTCATCTAACCAACTTTTATTGTTTCTTTTTTGTTTTTCTGTTTTTTTTTTTTTATTGAAATATGGTTGACATATAACATTAGTTTCAGGTTTATAACATAATGACTTGATATTTGTATATATTGTGAAATGATCCCCACAATAACTATATTATCTTCTGCTTTTAAGATTAGGGGAATAGAGATGCAAAGATAAATAAAATACAGCTCCATTTTCAAGCAACTTGCAACTCAGAGGAAGAGATAACAATTTTAATGCAGTGCAGAATCTGAGTGTCATAAGAGGTGTTAAAATGGTGGTCCTAGCAACGTAGGATTCTGAGATGAAAGAAGACAGAAATTCAAATTAAAAACAGTTCTTAAATAGAAATTAAACTGTGGCCAGTTAAAGAATCAATGCAATCTTAACTATAACATTTATCGTTCTCATCTACTAACCCTTACTTCATACATTGCCCTCCCTCCCTCTTACTCTTTTGAGTGAAATTTTTGGTTTGACTACCATACTACTAAATGTGGGACCTTGGACAAGTTATTTCTTGCCAATATCCTCTCTGGGTCTTTGTCATCTCATCTGTACATTAGGGATAGTACCTACTTTACACGGTTGTGATTACATAAGAAAATATGTTAATATCCAGAGCAGTGCCTGGAAAAATGGCTTACATTTATTAAGCACTTAACAGTTCTGTTTGACATATGCTATAATTGAATAAGAACTAACTTAAGGAGAGGATTTCTTATTGTCACTAGTGAACGTGTTTGTGAGCATCTGATAAGGCCTCTATATTCAGAGAAGCCAAATATGTTCTGTTAAATGAAGCTTTTGAACAAATAATCTTTATTATTTCCTTTTCTTGTTTGCTGATTACTTTTCTGAAATCTGATTTCCATTTTTACTCCTCAGTTTTGTCATAAAGTCAGTAATCACCAAACCCAGCATTTTTTTCTTTTTAGATCTTGCCCTTTCTATGGCATTTGCTGCTCTTCATCACTCCCTCTTTGAAACTATTTTCCTTTGGCTTTCTTCACCAACCTCATCCCCTCTGTTTTTATCTCTTACATGTAGGTTACCTTCACTCACCTGTGTCTTTTAGTGTTCTTTCTGTTTCCCATGTTTTCTTTATGGATGTAACTACTACATATATGCTGATGACACCTAGATCTGCCTTGACGTCTTTTGATATCCAGGCCCTAGAGATTATCCACATTTGAATGTCTCGTGATAGCATCTCTAAACCTAGTGGGTTAAACAGTGAGCTCATTATCCCCACACACTTAACCAAACCCATTTTTATTAACCTTACTCTTCTGTTCTCTTTATCTAAGTGACACCATTATCTGTCTAGTATAAAAGACAGATTTTTATGTGAGAGAACCCATCTCATTATAACACAGCTGATGATAGTTTATGTTTATTGGTGATTTCCAAGATGTCTTCTTATTTTTATATGCTAGATCCTATGTAAGATATTTCTAAAACTTGGTAATGCTGACGGTGCTTTTAGGTAGGAAAGCACAGACAACCAGATTACAATCGACTGGCAAGAAACAAGACTGGGACCTTTATAGCCTAGACCACGGGGCCTCAGCCCCTGGGCTGTGGACTGGAACCTGTCCATGGCCTGTTAGGCATCGGGTCACACAGCAGTAGGTGAGTGGTGGGCGGGGGAGCGAAGCTTCATCTGTATTGGCAGTCATTTCCCAGCACTAGCGTCACTGCCTCAGCTCCACCTCAGATCATTAGGCATTAGATCCTCATAGGAGCACCGGTCCCTAATGCCATAAAGGTTGGGGACTGCTGGCCTAGATCACTAACTCTCAGGTAAAAGGTATATGTAATGGCTGGTACCCATCTTAGATTATAGTATCTGCTGGCTACTCAATTCATATGTAGTGCTGCACTTCTTTTAGAACAGTATTCTTCAAGCAGTCTCCTCCGACCTTAATGTTTCCAAAATTGGGTTCCATTTTCGCAGCCCTGGCACAAAAATATAGCAAACTGGATAGTTAATAGTCAGGGGCTGGCTGACAGACTTAGCCAGTAACAATGAAATGAAGGTAGTGAAGGACAGATAAATACTTCAGAAGTTGAAGTAACAAACATGGAGACAAATATACAAAAGCACTCTTAGGAAAGAATTCTATTTTAGTATTCTGTAGTCTAAACTGCATAAATAGAACACTAATTTATACTGAACCACATTCTATGCAGTAGTCCTCAACCTTTTTGGCACCAGGGACCAGTGCTCTTATGAGAATGTAATGCCTCATGATCTGAGGTGGAGCTGAGGCTGTGATGTTAGCGCTGGGGAGTGGCTGCAAATACAGATTAAGCTTTGCTCACTGCCTGCCTCTCACATCCTGCGTGGCCCAGTTCCTAACAGACCATGGACTGGTACCAGTCCACACCCCAGGGGTTAGACATCCCTGCTTTAGAGTACAGCTGTGTTCTTAAGTTTCTTGCATCAGAATCACATGGGAGGGAGGGTCTCTTAAAACACTGATTTCTGGTTCCACCCCCCGAGGTTCTGAATCTGTAGGTCTGAAGTGGGATTTGAGAATTTGCATTTTTAACAGATTTCTGAGTGCTTTTGATGCTGCTGGTCCTGGGACCACAATTTGAGAACCGTAACCAATGATTGAATTTGGGCTAAATCATTGAACAAACTACTACAGACACATGATTACATTTTTATAGAACAGATTTATGAATTAGGTTTAATTCCTTTGTTATTTCCATTGCCCTTAGTAAATTTTGTTTCCTGTTACTTATTTTAGGAAGAAATACCAATAAATGGTAATTGTTTTTTTTTTTTATTACGTCAGCTTCTTAGCTGACTTTTATAAAGTCAGCTCCTTGGCTGACTTTCAACCTTATAGAGTATGATAGATTTAAAAACAAAAGTGCTGCTTTTGTTCTTTTTCTTAGTAATCCTCATGTAAGAATATGATTGCTGCTGTTCCTACCTCTGTACTAGGAGAATTTGAAATTGGCATATTGTCTCTAAATTGTCATGCTCTTTTGATTCATAAATATATACTCAATCACCTTGCTGCTTCTCTAAGCTGGCACTAGTCAAGATTCAATTTAAAGCCCTTCTAAATTGCATCATGGCTAAAGCGTAGATTCTTATTCGTCATAATATTAACAGCATACCTCACCCTAATATATCATTGAACTTCATTGCCATTCATTCAGCAAACTTTATTGGGTTCCTACCATGGGTAAGTTATGACATCTCATACTAAAGCAGGGTACAAACAGTACAGTGACAGGCCTGCTGACCAGGAACTCAGTTTAAGTGGTGAGAGAAGTTATATTACAGTTAGATTTGTACTGTAATGTAATAGGATTAATACAAAGTATTCTGGAAGCATAAAGAGAAGGGAATAACAGTTTGGAGAAAGCCTGGAAATTTGGGCTCTATATTCACTAGATTTTTCAAAAATATTTTTTTGAGTTGCTATAACATTTAATATTTTGCCTGCCTTTATACAGTTCACATTACAGCTATTCAGTTGGAATAGTTACTGTCTGATTGTAATTTAATCTCAAGGTAAGGTGGTGGAGAAGCGAGTACCTATGTGTATTCAGTTTGAAACAGCAGCTCACGTTGTGTATTCCCTCCTCTCCTACCATAAAGACAGTAAGGTATACTAGGTAAATGTGCTGGGCTGCCGTGGTTTGGATCTTGGCTTTGTCACATTTTATCTACATGACCTTGGGCGAGAAAGCTCTCTAGGCCTCAGTTTCCTTATCTGTAGTAGGGAGGAAATAACTATTTGGGTTAGTTTTAGATTGACATTTAAAATACTTTAAATTTATTTGTTGCAAGTAAATGGTTTATGTGTGATAAATTTTATTTTATTGTTAAAATTAGGTAGAATCTCATTTGCTAAATGTAGTTGTGAAGACAGTGTGTTGCATATTCTGTTACAAAATGTGAAGAAATTTTGATAAAAATAGCTATACTTGATTCCATTTTAAGTTACAGGAGAAATGTAAAAATTATAGATAATAGAACTGAAAATTCTTCAAAGGTCATCTAGTTCAACCTATTTTTATAGATATGAAAACCAGAAACCAAGGAAATTATGACCAGGTCAAGGTTGCTCAGTAAATGATAGAAGTGGCACTGAAGACTACAGCCCATGACACTCCGTCTGGTGCTCATTCAGTACCCTCTGCAGCTTCCTTACAGTGACAGTACCTTGAAAAAAACTAAGTTTAATTGAAGAGCCAAGACCAAAACATATGAAAACAGCAATGAAAAGTCATCGTACAATGAGATACTGGATGATGGAGCACAGACTCTTAAGTATATAGCTGCATAACTTCATGAGCTGTTCTCTTGAAGCAGAAAAAGCATCTTATTAGTTGTTTGAGACGTAGAAGGTTGATGGATTAAGAACATTCTTTTTTAAAAAGAATCTTAATAGTTATAAATCAGTCATTCTCCCCCCTTCTTTTCTTCTACCAAGTTTAGATTATAATTGAGTCAGAGGGAGAGCCCGCCTCTGCTACGTTGGCCGATACTCCGAGTCTTTGCTCTTTACAACATGGGGAGAAGTCTGCCTCCCCACAAACACACTCTGACATAGCAGGGCATCAGTGTGAAGACTGCATCATCCTTGCTCACTTGTATGTGTAAATGTGTGCAATAGGTGCTAGACATGTAATTGATTGGTGGAAAGAGTTTATCATTAGTCTAAGTTGATTTTTCCAGTGAAGCGCAGGGGAGCGACTGTATTGAATTGTGGTGGGAATGCTTCCACAAATATTACCTCATTAACTGCATGAATCCACTGCTTCTAAATATTTTACACAATATTAAATGCCCCTAAAACATTCCAGCTATATAAAGGGTGCTATAGAAGAAGTGAAAGCAGCATTGGCCCACCCCTCACTATACCCACCCATCCCATTCCCCAGGAATGCCATTGGTAACAGTTTGTAACTTTTCCAGACCTTTCTCCTAAACCTATTTAGATAGTTTGATTTAGCAAAAAATGGTGATCATACTATTCTCGTTATCCGTAACTTTTTTTCATGCTGTACATGCAGATCTACTTCACTTTAATAATCCCAGAGTACCCCTTCTTCTGGGTGTACCATATGTATTGATGTTCAACTGTTTCTCTCAATACATATTTAGATTGTCTCCAGTTTCTTGCCATTAAAATAATGCTACCATCAATAATATCCTTGTATGTCATGCTTGCTAACTTGTGCGATTGATATGTGGTAATCGATGCCTAGAAGTAGTTGATCAGTGGAAAGATTTATACATTTCAAGTTTTTGTAGACTGTGAGATTCCCATCTAAAACTACAAACTACTGACTGCTGATAATGATCTATTTTCTTTACATAATTATCTCAATAACTCTGGGACATTTGTTTTGCTCAACAGGGCTGCTTGTGCTAAAATACTGTAGATTAACTGACTAATCTAGAAATAAATACTATATTTTTTATCACTCATGCCATTCCAACATTAGTTTCGGTGTTTGAGAGTGGTGTTATTCATTTCCATTGCCTCTGTTTATCACTGTAATTTCCTTTAAAAACATGGATTTTTTTTTCATTATATGAAAAACATATTCAATTATAGAAAATTTAGAAAACACAAAAAAAGTAAAGATTACCCATAATGTCTTTGTGTGAAAAGGCATAAAGAAAAGGGTACAAGTCCTGTCCTTGCCTGCTCCCTTTTCTATTCCCCGGTTGATCTTCCAGTTTTTTCGGTTCTTATGCAGACTTCTGTCTTTATGGAGCAGAATTTATACCTATACATATATATTCAAATATAATTTTTTAAAGACCAAATAAGATCATCTTAGATATCGTTCAGCAACTTTTTTTTTGGTTACTTAATCAAATATCATGGAAATCTTTTCAAATTAATAAAATAGCTAATAACAGCTGACTAACATTTATTGAGCACTTAACATGTACCTAAGACCTTGTTTTAAACCCCTTACAGCAATAAACTTATTTAATAAAATAATTAAGAAAATTTTAAAGCTAAATTTATTGTTTAACCACATTTTAATCCTTTGAGGTAAAGAATGTTTTTACTCTCCTTTTGCAGATGAGGAAAATGAAGTCCAGGGATTTCTGTTCAGGGCCACTTACCTTGTAAGTGCTGGAACTGGGGTTTGAAACCAGGTGGTCTGACTTTGGATTCTGTGCCTTTAGCCATTATAGCATACTGTTTCTCATACTGCAGCAATACTTGGTTCAAGTGTATATAGAAGGAATTTAACGTAGCTTCCCACTCCCTGAGATACTAAGAGGGTAGTTTTCTAATGGGAAATTCTGGCTTGGAGCTTCACTGAGATGGTACCCCTCAACCCAAAAACGGGTACACATGAAGTATTTTACCATAATTTGTGTCTTCACACTATTTTGCGAAATCTTTGCCCAGTTGAGAGATTTGATTTAATGAGTGGTGGTAGGAGATACTGCTTCCTGAGCCTCTCATCCTCTGAAGCTGTAACCCATGATAGTTAAAGAGTGGGCTCTGGACTCTGGGGTGGGGAGGATCCCCTGGTTCTGCCTCTTGCCAGCTATAGGACCTTGGGCAAATTACCTAACGTTTCTGTGATTCAGTTTCCTCATCTGTAAAAAGGAAATAATATAACACATGGCGTTGTTGTGAGCATTGACTTAATAAAATACATAAAGCATTTAGAATAGTGCCTGGCACGTGTTTGTTAAATCAGCTCCCATATCCTAGGTTTGCTGTACCTAGTGTTTCACCTGTTACCTCATTAAATACCTACAACCATCCTGTGAAGTAAATAGTACTACCCTATTTTCCAAGTGAAGAAACCAGCACAGAAAGAGACTTGGTCAGGATATGACTCCAGTCTGTCTGACCCAGGGCTATGATGCTTGCATTGTTTGCACTGGACTCCCCAACTATTCATCTTCCTCCTAGCCACAAACTCAGCAAGGGGGCAGATGATGAAAACCAAATTTTGAGTTTCAGCCATTCAGAGATAAAAATTTAATTTACGAAGAATTTATTTCTGTGGAAAATATCTTTACCATTAAATTATCCCACTCAAATGAAATCATTTAGATTTTAAATTTATAAAAAGTAGATTTTTATAAGAGGGCAAATTTAGTGTGTTTCTATACCAATATGCATATCTGAATTGAGATTTTGTTTAATGATTTTGTTTAAGGTAGCAGAGGCATTTATCGTGGAATTAAAAGCTATAGTCTCATATCATAGAAAGCGGCATTAATTTTTAAAGTCATATTTGTTTTTTCAGAGTAATAACATCTGTTAAAGTATGTTGATAAATAAATTCTTAAGTTTTATGACTGAATTTGTAAGATAGAACTAATGTTTAAAGACTTAAACAGTTTATCTTCTTAACCCAGCAATTTGGTAGTTCTAACTTTGTGAGATTTTAGCAAAGACTTTAGTTAGCCATTTGTGAAAAATCCTGCACAGTATTTAGAAGCCCAGGTGGTATAATGTTACCATATTCCTGTATAATGAAAAACTATTACTTTCTGACACTTGATTGAAGTCTGTTTTAGAATTCTGATTAGGTAGACAATTGTGACTTCTCAAGTTTAAATTCAAAGTGAACCTAAAAAGAACACTTAAAATAGTGTACTGTGTGAAGGAAATCTTGTAATCATGATACTACTTATCTTTCTGCTGAGCTCTCTTTCAGTGGGTAGATGCGACAGGAGAGATTTGGAGTGAAGAGTAATGTTTTTCTCTAAAGGACTTATCTTTTGCATCTTTTCCATTGCCGTTTTCCTTTATACACTTAGGCTTGTTGGAATGAATATGTTAATTTATCATCAGTTATTTACTTGAGTGTTCATCGATTATTCTATCAAGATTAGTGGGGGGGTGGGATACAGAAATGTAAAGTGTGTGGTATTGAGTCTAACTGAGAAAGATGAAACAAACTAGTAAGTGTATGAAAGACCTAGGGAATGGAGTTTTGCGGACTGTGTGGAGAGGATGATGGTGGTTGAGCTGACCTTTGAAGAAGCGTTAGTTTGGGGTAGACAAAAGAAGAAAGCATAGGTGGAGCACACAGGCTGGACTGAGTGTGCCATATATGGGACTCAGTTTATTTTATAAACACTTACTGAGCACCTACTGTTTCAGGAACTGTTGAATACAAAGATGAATACATTCTTTACCCTGTAGAAATTCATAAACTAGTGGGGAAGGCATCCAACTATAATAATATGAAGCGATTAATTATAATACTGGATGATATTATCATATACCTAACTAGTTGCTTTTGTAGTGTATGTTGTCACTTGAGTTATATTTCAGTAAAAGACATGTAAATTATGGAAGGAATTCAGAAATTTATATGTTTATAAACTGATATTAGTTATCTATTCCTACATAACAAATTACTCTAAAATTTAGCAGCTTAAAACAAGCATTTATCTTCCAATTTCTGTCGATCAGGAATCTGGATGTGATTTAGCTTGGTGCGTCTGGCTCAGAGTCCCTTCACTAGGCTGCTTTCAAGGTATTGGCCAAAGTTGCAGTCAACTCAGGGTTTGGCTGGGTGAGGGTGTACTTCTAAACTCACTCATGAGGCTCTTGGCAGACCTCAAGTCCTCACTGGCTGTTGACTAGAGACATCAGCTCCTTGCCACATTGGCCTCTCATGTGGCTGCTTACAACATGGCAGCTTGCTTTTCGTGGAGAGAGGGATCCAAGTGGAAGAGAACCGACCCCAAATGGAAGCCAGTCTTTTTATAATTAAATTTGGACATGAAACCCCATCACTGCTGCTGTATTCTATTTGTTAGAAGGTAGTCACTAAATCCAGTCCACATTCAAAGAGCAGAATAACTCAAAGATATGCACAAAAGGAAGCAGGAATAATTAAGAACTTAGAGGCTGCCTCTCTCAGAATTCTATAAGTGATTGATGTATATAGAGTAGAAGGAATGGGAAGAACCAGCGGAGGAACTCTGATGGAAAAAACAGGCCTAATTAACATGAACCACAAATGTTTTTGCTGAAGATCTATAAACTTACTTTTGAAATTGTCTTAATATTTACTCTAAAATAGAATGTGGTAAAATGACTTATTTAATTTCACCCTCATTAAACTTTCTGTGGAACTGATATCATTTCTGGGAATTGTTTGTATGCCTTTTCAAAACAAAATGTTTATAAATGGAAGAAGGCTATTGTTTGTGGCATAGAGGAGCTTTTATAAGTGTGCTTCAATTTAATTAATAGATTAGTTCCTTTAAGAATTGTGTGCTCTGAATGGAATAATGTAAAATGAATTGTGGGAACTCAGTCTTTTAAAGAAATTTGCTAGAAATATTTTTTATTAGAGTCTACTTTTAATTTCTCTTTCTCTCTCTCTCTCATATAAATTGTCATGGGTAATCATGTCCACTGTATAATGGTTTGCTATGACTTGATTAATATATAATATTATTTATATTGTATATATAAAATATGGAACTTAATTCTGAGTTCCAGCACCAGGTTTTAATGAAGTCCTTGGCTGCTTTTGCAGCTTTTAAGTTGAAATGAACTTGTGGAATTAGATTTATGCAAAGAGATGTTTCTGTTACCTTTTTTTCTTTTGCATTTGAAATTAATGTTGACTTATTTTAATATCTCCATAAAAATAGTTTGCAGCCTTTAACAATGAAATTTTAGCTGCAATTGAGCTAAAATAGAATACTTTGTTTAAATTAGTCTCTTGGTTTTGGGATGTATATTGATTAAGAGTCTTAAGTCTCCTTTCTTGGAAAAACGGGACGTATCTTTTATCACAAGCCTCATAGGATATGATTAGTTGCATGATTGAACAGAAGAGGACATAGAAACTTCTAGATATTGTGAAATCATATACTGTAGTAAGTTCTTTATTTTATAGCCCTTCAAAATTGTTTATATTTTCATTGTGAACATTTAACTAGACCTAAATATTTTGCAGGTTTTTTTTGTTTTGTTTTGCTTTTTTTAATCTCTAGTACAGGCAACACTGTGGACACTGACAAGCTAAATTCATGGTGAAAGAGTAACTGAATTAAACTATAATTTTAAAGAATAGATATGTAATAGACACATGTTAGTGTTTGATAATGTTTCTGTATGAGGAAGAAAAGCACTCAGAGCACTATTGTATCTTATTTACAAATATCTTGGGGGGAAAAGGACTTGGAAAGGTGCCTGTTTCTGTTTTCTTCTGATCTTGTCCCTCCCCCTAACCTAGTCATTACAAAGGATTAACCCACTCCCTAGTGTGTTTTTATAAGGCTGTTTCTAAGGATTTGTGTTAAACTTTTATTAAGAGCAACAGTGCATTTTGTTACAGGTTTTAGAGTCCTGTCATTTGTACCATATAAACAGTCAGATCTGTATCTAGATGGTGACGTTATTAACAACTGATATTAATTCCAGGTGTCCCCTGTGCCAAGCAGTGCTAAATGTGTGCATGATCTTAACTTAATCCTCAGAAAAAAACTGAAGAGCCATTATAATGGTAGTTTACTAGTAAGTAAACTAGGACTTGAAAAGGTTAAGTGATATACCCAAAACAGAGCTGGGTTAGAATAGATGGGTTTATTGTCCCTTGGATGCTGTTTTGCTTATAGCTACTGTCCTTGAAAGCCAAAAGTAAAATTATTGCCTGTCTTGATGCAGACACAACCTTCGTCCTGCTCATCCTATTGCTGAAGGCACCCGTTTAAGGACAGTGGGAAGTACAAAATAGTTCAAGGTGCTCTTACCAAGGTCCTTGAGTAGAAAAATGGTAAAAGATCAGTGCCAGACTGGATAATCTTCTTTGGGGATGTGTGTGTGGCATCATAACATGTAATAGACACATAACATCATTTTCATTAACATGTATAGTATGCTGTTATGTGACCTAGGAATCATCTGTGATTTCTCTTTTGCCCGTATTTCAATCCACCTGCAAGTCCTGAAGGTTCTCTCTCCAAAACACATCCCTAATTTATCTACCCGTCTCTTCTTAAACTGTTAGAGCTGTAGTGTAACACTGGTCTTGCTGTGATTTCTCTCAGCCTCTCCACTATTGTTCACCTGTAATCTACACAGAGGGTAGAATAGCCAGTGATCTTTTTTAAAACCTGAAGGAAATCATTTTGCTTTCTTGTAACTGCTTCAATAGCTTTTCATTGCAATTTAGAGAAAGTCCAACTGCCTACCATCTATCATTGCTTATTGTGCTTCAGACATAGTGGCCTTCTTTATGTTTCTCATACTTAGCAAGTTCATTTCCATCTTGGATCTTGTACCTGCTGTTTTCTTTACCTGGGCTGTTCTGGTTATTGATCATCTTGTGGCTGACCTAGTATCATTTAGATCTCAGTTCAGATGTTAGCATCCCAGTATAGCATTCCTTGACTAATCTAGATACCCCCACTTCAATACTCTCTCATGTTATTGTGTTTTATTTTATTTATAGTTCTCATCACCCTCTGAGTGTTACATTAATGAAATGTGATTTATTCCTTACATACCTATTTCTGTCCCCACAAGAATGTGAATTTGAGAGCAGGGCCTCCCTTGTGCCTAGAGTTGTGTACTTGGCTCATAGCAGCACAATTGAAAATTTATCGAATGAAAATTTTTATCTCACTTTAATATTATGTTGTGAATATTTCCCCAGTCTTAAATATTCATGCACATGTAAACTCTTCATGCACAGTCCAGATCTGGCCTAAAGACACAATTTATTTGGCTTATTAAAAAGCATTGTCGTTTGAGGTATAACTTATATCCGGTCATGTGCACAAATCTTAAGTATACAATTTGGTGAATTGTACTAATGTGTGTACCTTTGTAACCACCTCTCAGATCAAGATATAGAAGGCTCTCTCACCTCCCCCACTCAGCCGCTCCCCCTTCCCACAGGATACTTGCATAGTTAATCTCTTAAATTAGCTTCTAACTTGAAAAATTGGGAGATGCCACATAAAAATCCAGAATTTCAACATTTCTTAAAAAGTGGAAACGTAGCAACATAGGACCTTCTTTCTCTTTTGGCCACAGTTTATTGTAGCTGAGAAGCAGCTGTCCAAAGTGTTGGCATGTGTTCTCCAGTTTGCCTACAGTGTTTACCTCTCTTCCTTCCATCCCTGACCTTGAAATCAATTTCCAGTTGCCATTTATTTCATTTGCATTTATTTCATTTATTTCATTTGTATTTTTTGTGGTGCAGAAATATTTCTATAAAAATGTGAAAACATGAATGGTAGACTAAAAAGGTTATGTTTCTTATACTTAGTCTGCTTCATTCATATACATTTCTTGCCTTTTTTATATTTATATTTTATATTTATATTTGTTAGCCACCTTAATTCTACTTGGTTGTGTTTAAAGGTTCCACGGTGTCCTATTGCATAAATGTATCATTTACATAACTAATCTCCTACTGTGGAGCATATAAGTTATTTCTGTTTTTTTGATATTGTGAAGAACAATTTATACATGAATCTTTGTACAAATCATCACTTTATGAGGACAAAATTTTATAAATGGAATTTCAATTAAAATATTTTTTTTTTAATTTTTGACCACATTGCCAAATTGCTTGGCAGTAGTGTAAATTGATATAAACTTTCTGGAGAGCGATGGGTGGGAGTATTCATTTCCCTACATCTATGCCAACACTGGGAATTATGATTAAAAAGAAAGTTTTGCTAATATAGTCTATAGAAACACAAAAATGGGAATGCTGGCCAAGAATCTTTTCATCTCATCTATATAAATAAGAAATATACTTTATTTTAAAGTATATATCATAGAAATATTTATTACTTACTATAGTGCTATATACTTTAGATTTATATTGAGTCAAATCATATAACATGTACTTTGTATGCAAAGTAATGTGAATACCTCAGTATAACTGGAGAAGCCTTTAACTTTGATCCTTACACACTCATATGCACAAACACACTGAAATTATTGAGTTCTACCATGTTCTATATGGGTATACATGAGAGTAAATAATGCAAATTCCTGTTTCAAAGCACATACAACTAATTCTCATACATTGGTTTTATATTTACTTTTATATTTTTAATTAGATACTGTTATTATTTGATTTGCTTTTTAAGGAGACACTTACATAGAAGAGTGACAGCAGCTGGACCAAATGTTTCACTGCTGAACTGGTTCCTCAGGTATCCTGTCTTGGGTGATTGCTATGGGAGATTGGATGACTGTTACAGATCCAGGTCTGTCTTCAGGTAACTGAGTTTAAAATAATTGTAAGCCAATGCAGTAATTGTAAAGGTGAAATTTTCAATGAAACTGTAAAATAATTACCACAAATATTGAAGGTGTGAATAGAGACATAAATAGTTGTAAACTAATTTCCATCTTCAGTAAGTTATCAGGGAGAGCTAAGAATTGTACCATAATTAGTAGGGGTCACTGCTTTGGATGGATAATAGATTACTTGATTGTTGCTATTTTTGAGGAAATTTTTATGCATTTGAAATAAATTCATCAGCTACTTCAGTACATTTCTCTGATTCTTTAATCACAGAAATTTTGAATGCATAGACAAGTGATTTTTGTCTTTACGCTTGTAAATCTAAAGCACTGTAAATTAAGGTAGCATATTGTAGTTTAGAATGCCTACTAAGAGCACCACTTTATAGTTGTATCTTTTTGGAAAAAAGTATATAGTTTTCATACAAAAACCAGCTTTGCCTTAATTTGAAAATATTTAAAATATTTATACAAGTCAAAATCTTTGGTAATAGAGATTGTTACCTTTATATGCATTTTAATAAGTTATTTAACTTATTAAACACCTTTTATTGATTCTTGCAGAAAGCAAAAATATATCTCAGTATACCTCAGAAACAAAGATGTCTCCATCAAGTTTATACTCACAGCAAGTGCTATGTTCTTCAATACCTTTATCAAAAAATGTGCACAGTTTTTTCAGTGCCTTCTGCACAGAAGAGAACATTGAACAAAGTATTTCATATCTTGATCAGGTAACATGTTTTTTCTTTTGTAAGGAGCAATAGCATAATTATGTTATATAATAGCACATATTAAAATTATGAGAAAAACGCCTGTCAGGCACAAGTATATTGTTGCATATTGGTCCAGGACTCATATTAGATTGGCAGAGAACCTTAGTGACCACCTATCTAGATACAAAGTAACAGTTTTTGTCTGGAACGGGCTGACCTCCTGTCACCCAGGGGCTCCTCCACTGGGAGTCTCACCCTTATTTTACTGATATAGAAACGCAAGTTCCTTTCTGTAAGTGATTGCAGAGCGGTGGCGAAAAGAGCCGAGTTCTCTCAATTCTTTGTCCTTTAGGATATTTACTATTTTCATAACTATCTTAAGGTAGTTTTCTTTCTTTCTCAGAAAAGATTTCTATCTTTTGTTTCTTTACTAATTTGTTTGGTAACCAACTTTTAGGAAAACGTTTTTTCCTACCAGGAATTGACTACTTTCGGTTTTCCTTCATTATATGAAGAATCCAAAGGTAAAGAGACAAAGAGAGAATTAAATATAGTTGCTGTTTTAAATTGTATGAATGAGCTACTTGTACTTCAGCGGAAGAACCTTCTAGCTCAGGAAAATGTGGAAACGCAGAATCTGAAACTGGGAAGTGATATGGACCATCTACAGAACTGCTATGCAAAACTTAAGGTAGAAACTACATGTTAATCTGTATTTCAGTGCAATTATTATATAATTTGATAATGTAAATTTTCATTGGCTTTATCAAGTTTGGGAGTTAATTTTTTTAAGTTTTAGGGTTTTTTTTAAACCGTAAGTAAAAGTAAACTTAAAGTAGTTTGTGCAATCTGTCATTCTCCTTCCTAATATCTATATTGATGACATTGATTTATGAACTGTTTAGTGACTTGCTGAATCTATAGAAAGTTATATTAGGAAATATTTATATCTGAAGAAAATAAATAAGGATTCCTTTGTCCCATTCAAACTTGCTTAAAAAGTAGATGCTTAATTTAAAGAAGTCTTATTGTGAGAGACTGGATCAGTTAATTCCAAGAAAAATATTCTTGAAGGCATCTATGCCAAAATTTGTTAAAGCTCGATAATGAAAGCAGGCTAGATAACTTAACTCTTAGAAGTCCCTGGGGCTCTAGAGAAGACCGTAGAAAAATGCTTTTGCAAAATTGCTGATTTCTCGGAATAAAGGAAGTATTTTTCACAGGGCCATTAACCTGCCACCTTAAAATATAGAACATTTGTTGCTGGCTTCTGTTTTGCTTTTATTCTTTTCTTTCTTTTATGTTTTCTTTTGTTTGAGAAGGAGAGGGAAGGAGGTGTTCAAAATCACATATAGTAGGGACTTATGATTGTATATTATGAAGGATATAATATAATCAGTCTAAGGCAAATATGTTTTGAAAGATACTGTTCTATTTTGGGTTTTCTTATTTGTGAAAAGAAAAGCTTTTGAATGTGAATACTCCTGGAAGATCAGCTTCCTTTTAGTTTTTTATTTCTTGGTCCATGCCTCTCTTCTTAGTTTTCTTCCTCTATATCCTCTCCCCACCCACACCCTCCAAGAACAGTTAACAACAATTAGAAAAAGAAACTACTCGGTATCTTGAATCTCTGAGCTCCATTGGAGAATAATAGGATCTCTGTACGTAATATTTGAAAATCGGTTAGTAGGGAGTATATAATAAAGAATGGCCTGGAGTTGGCCTATATGTGAACACTGGGAATGTTTGGGAATTGATTTAGAGAAGCATCTTAGCTATTCAGCAGCACCTGTCCATACCAGCCCATCATTGCCTAATGCTATTTTGTGTTGTCTTCTTAGCTTGTATACAGTGATAACAGTATGTTTTCACTTTAATAATATTTTTAAGTTTTTGTACATCTTATATGCCTAAGAGATAGAGATTATCCAAATATATCTTGTCAGACTGGGGAACTATGGTGGGTTGGAGGTGGTAGATGGTACCCTCCAGGCTTATTAAAAGGCCATGAGTTGTGGATACTACTTTAATCTTAATCAGAAACTTATAGAAGGTCTTATGAATTAGACTGACCCAGAGTCGTAAACCCTAGACTAAAGTTTAAAACTTTTTATATCTGGGCACCCCTAGCCAAGTGTCTTGTAAGTAGCTAGTGAATAATTACATAATGGTACTGGTAATTTAGGGCTGTTGAGCTTTTCCTCTAAGAAGTGATCATTTATTAGGACAATCCAGGACATAAAAGTATTTTCCAGAATACCTTCTAATTTGGGACTTGACCTCGGTCAAAATCAGATATTTTGGGTCAGCTGTAGCCAGAGATGTATATGCAATGAGAAAAGTTGCTGATCTATCCTTGAAGAGTTTCTAGATCTAGCATATGAATCATTTAATTTGTTGAGCAAAATGTATTGCGTATTTAGGTAATAGGCACTGGGTTTCAAAGATGGGTGAAAGCCAGTCCTGCTTGCAAGGAGATTGTAGTCCAGTGGAAAAGAGACACATTGAACCATAATTATTTGCTTCACTAATCTTTTTTTTGATGTGGGTGGTAAGAAGAGTCTTCACAGACAGGTAACACTTGATCTGAGATTGGAGGAATGGATAGAAATTCGCTAGTGTTTGGAAAAGACATTCTAGGTGGAGTATATAACCTGTATAAAAGCATAGAGATATGAGAGAGCATTTTACTTTCAGGGAACAGCAAATAGCTCTGTAGGGACTGAAGTATGTGATGCATAATGAAGAGTGGTAAGTAGTGAGACTGGGACCTGGGATCCCGGCCCAAGATAATATGAAATGTATTCTGCATAAACCCAGAGGCACCGAGGAATATAAATGAGAGAAAAGCATCATGTAAATATAAATCTGTCAATAAAGCGAAGAAATTATAGGGGGAGATGCAGATTTGTATTTGGGGTAGAGGTAGAGAACTCAGAAAGCCTGGTGAAAAGTATGGCTGTTAGCAGGCTTTAGCAGTCACCCGGGCCGGAGGGATTTTGGACTTGACCTCAGTGGAGATAGGAAGAGTAAGACAGGACGAAAACTAAGGTGGTAGAATGGGTAGAATTTAATAAACAACTGAATTTGGAGAATAAGATAAAGTCGTGAATTTAAGGTACTATTCAGGTCTCTGATTACTGAGGATGGTGGCATGATTCACTGAGATAAGAAATGTAGGAGGGAGGTGTACAGATTTTCAGGGATGATGCGTTCAGGTGAAGTGTTGATAATGACCCAGTGAATCTCTGATAGTATATAGGACATATCACCTGGCCCCAGTGCCTTTTAGTTCAGCCATGTGAAATAGTCTGGCATGATAGGAAGTTTTAAACACTCCAAGGAAGAGGGAGACAAAAATTCTTGACAGTCTTAAAGTCATGCAAGTTATATTCCTAAATTTCTGTGTCTTGAGATCCATTGTTAATAGAGATTGTGTAAGTTGTTGTTTGTGGTCAGCTATCACATAACTTGAGTGACTTTTATATTTTATAAAGATAAAGAGGATTTAAAAAAAAATACTCCAGTGGCTTCATGCAGAACTTGGCACAGTTTTTCTGGAAATGTGCGGAATGAGTTGAAAGCTAGCATCTTATCCCTTACCAATTCCAGCAATGCTGACATTCCTCTCTGGGAAAAGTTTTCAGAGAGTTTACCACCTGCAAGGGAGAACTGGTATCTTGAAAGTCCCATCTTTTCTGACCTGAAGTGTTCTAGTTTGCTTGGTCACTGGTATTCTTCAGACTTAGCTTTGAATCACTTTTGGCTCTTTCTCAAAGAGTGTGCTAGTATTAAAAAAGAAAAATTTTTAAATGTTTGGCGACAACAGCACTGGAATAAGTAAAGACCTTTTCAAGGATCCAGTTTGAAGCTCTTTGATATATACATAAAAATTTTGGTATGTAAATTAAATAAAATTTAATATTTAAATTTAAATAAATTGTATAATTTATAGTATAGAGCTTTATAAGTGCTTTAAAAAAATTTTGTGTACCTCTAAACTTTAAATTTAGCTCATAAACCCTACTATGTGTAACTTGTTTTTACCAATCTTTTAAGAAATCATTTGCTATGAATCCTATGTTAACTCTAATCGAAATTGCATATGAATGTTTTAGGAACAACTGGAAACCTCCAGGAGAGAAATGATTGGCCTTCAGGAAAGAGACAGACAGTTACAGTGCAAGAATAGGAATTTGCATCAGTTACTGAAAAATGAGAAAGATGAGGTAAGTTGTCAGTTATTGCAGATAAAGTATAAGAGAATTTTTAAAAATAATTTGTGGCGACCACGAGAGCCACTTAAAAGCAAGAAAGAACAATTTATTCATCCTCTGTCAAATTGGTATGGCGGACCTCTTAGTACAATATTGTATCATATTGAACTGAGAGGTCAGGAACCCTTCACACAATCTTGTTTCCTAGGTGGATCCATTTAACTTAGTATTTTAGTCCATAGCTTGTGACAGCCAGTGTCCTATACCATCCACCTCAGATGCACATGTACAGGGATGCTTTAAATGCAGTTCTTTTATTTTCTGCCATACCTATACTTAATATCTGGCATGCCTCTTCTTGCTGTCTTAAATATTGACATTATTCATTCATTCAAGCAATTTAATTGACTAAATGGGCACAAGTTATTGTTAAAAAAAAATTCACATTAAAAATCTCACTTCTGTGGCTAAAAACAATTCTAATCTCATTTCTGCATTAGTGGTTACTTAGTATTTGGGCTTATAAAGTTAATGCATTTGAAATTATTATTTTTTAATTTATGTGAGAAGAAACCGTGTTTTTATTGTACTGTGGTTTGATCCTTGACCACGTGATAACTAAAAATATAATACTTTCAATGTTTTATATGTTGTTTTAACTACAATTAAAGACTTTTAAGGGAGCATATTTCTTTAAGGACCTTGTAGTGATTTGGTTATTTAGTAGTATATTTAGTAAGTGGTTAATATCTTAACAAAACCACAAGGTTACTTATACGTTTTACCATATTTGGTTATTTAGTAGTATATTTAGTAAGTGGTTAATATCTTAACAAAACCACAAGGTTGCTTATACATTTCCTTGAGATATTTCTCAGAAAATTTTGATTTGATCTGTTGATTACACTTAAATGCTTTGAAAATAGTTCATCTGTAATAAGAATTAAGTTAAATATGGGCATGTCTAGCAGATATTAAGAATGTGTGTATAGAATAGAACATACTTCTTATCAAGGGCTGCCTGAGAAGCCATAGTAGAAATAAACATCGACAAATACAAGGAAGTCACTGTAAATAATCATATGAATTCTCCTTGTTTCAAGTGAAGCTTTAATCACTTTAACACTTCCATAAGTTTCTGGCTTTTAAATGACCAAGAGTCAGTATGTAGGGCGAAAAATGTAGAAGATAATTTAGAAAATTAGCAACACTGAAGATTACAGAATTAAACAATAAAAACCCAATGTGATTCATTTAAGTTATATGTTAAAGGATGATTTCTAGTGGTTATGGAGAAGAAAGAATAATCCTAGAATTTTAAAACTATTACGTGGGGAAGTGAATACTAGGACTTTTCTCTTTTGAATTTGTGAATTTTAACTGAGTTTATCAATCCTAAAGGGATCCATTTGATAGGAATTCTTTTTTCAGGTACAAAAATTACAAAATATCATTGCAAGTCGAGCTACTCAATATAATCATGATATGAAGAGAAAAGAACGTGAATATAATAAACTAAAGGAACGACTACATCAACTTGTTATGAACAAGAAGGATAAAAAAATAGGTAAGCAGCTGGCTAAGATAGAGCAAAGGAAATAAATAACTAATATTATGCTAAGCAATAAATGTAAAAGAATTGAGCACTATAATGCCTGAAGGGTTATTTTCATGCTTTATACAGTTGTTTTTAGATGGTATATATCGATATAAACTAGGAATTGAAACAACTGGTTAGTAAAAAATAGTAATTTTGCTTTGCTTATTAGTTGTATATAAAAATTGTATTTTTTTCTTAACATGACAGGTATAAGATTAATCCATAGAGAGAAACTAAGCCAGAGGACATGCTAATTTTCTACAGCAAAGAACTGATAATGTTAAAAATCAGGACCAGTTTCTGAGTATCAATAGAAGGATGATTTTAGAGTTAACTTCAGAAAATTGTTTATCAGACCAATCATTTATGTCAGTTTCAGTTCCTTTAATAACTTTAGCTGTGCATTTTTGAAGCAGGTGGTCGAAAGGATGGACTATGTAAGTTAAGTTTATATTTGTCTCTAAGGTATACTTTTTTCTAGTATTTTTTGAAAAGTAATTTACAACTTCATCCATGCATAATTTCAAGTAAATAGCATAGATTTAGGTTAAGAAGTAGAACTACCCACACACCAAAGTAGAGCTTTATTGAAGCACGGTTTCCAAGTGGACCATAGGCTGTCCTGTAACCTACTTTATACAGTCATACCCCTAAACTGCCTTTCCTGAACTGAGCTTGGACTTGCATACAACAGCTGATAAGCAGATGTTTCAGGCTTTTATATGGTAGGCTCTGTCTGCTACCAGCATGCAGTTCAGTGTTGACTGCATCACTGTCATTCTGTACAGCAGAGATGTTGCAATTATTCAGATATTTTACTTCAAAAGTTATTGAAAAATATAAATAATAAGCAGTTAAGACAAGGTTGAAAATCTTTAGGTATTGAGGTAACAAATCTTAAACTGCACTTAGACGCTCATTGGTTTTTAAGATTGGTTAACCTTGTGTTCATTTATGAAGGAAATAAAAGGTTGAAATGCTTAAAGTATAAAATATATCACCTAGTTAGAGAAGTTTATTAAAAATTTTACTCTGGTAACAGAGCCCTTGTTTTATGGGGAGGGGATCTGGCTGTTTCCTGGTCCAAACCCCAGTTGGAAATGACAGTTTAATAATGATTTTATCAGCTCTAAAATTACAATAACTTACTCTTAATTTATATTCTTCTGATGCCAACTGCTTCCTTCTCCACCTGGGGCAAAAGATGCGTTTACTGTCAGGGGCCTTGACTTATTTACTGATGGTGACAATACAGGGCTTGGCCAACTTTTTCTGTAAAGATCCAAATATTTTCGGGTTTGTGGAGATCTGTGGTCTCTTGTCAGAACTATTCATCTCTGCCATTATAGTGCAAAAGTAGCTGTTGACAATATATAAACAAATAATGGTGTGACTGTGTTCTAACAAGACTCTACAAAATCAGGCAGCTGGCCCACTGGCCTTAGTTCGCCAGCCCCTGATGATAAAATTAATAATAATAACAAAATAACAATTAGTTACTTACTGTGTTAAGTGCTTTAACATTTCTTTTGTTCTTCACAATCCTTTGGTAGATACTATATTACGATTGTATCAATGAAGAAACAGGCTTAGAAGTTAAATAAATTGCCAAGATCTCAGTGCTTATAAATGACAGAACTCTATAACTTGAAATCTGGGCTGTTTGAGCCCAAATCCTAATCTATATACTAGATTGATTTATGACCCTGATATGTTATAGAGTATTAGAGTTTTAAACACTTAAACATGTATGGTAACAATTGGTTTTGTTTTATGTGTTCATGTTTGCAGCCATGGAAATTTTAAATTATGTGGGGAGAGCTGATGGAAAAAGAGGCTCTTGGAGGACTGGTAAAAGTGAAGCCAGGTGGGGTTCGATTTAAATCAATAAATTTAATCAGACTTTTCTTTGTAGACTTTATTTTCATACTGACAGTTTCTTTCTCAGGAATGAAGATGAAATGTATAAAATTCTCTTGAATGATTATGAATATCGTCAGAAACAAATCCTGATGGAAAATGCTGAACTTAAGAAGGTTCTTCAGCAAATGAAAAAGGAAATGATTTCTCTTCTTTCTCCCCAAAAGCAGAAACCTAGAGAAAGAGCAGATGATAGTACAGGAACTGTAAGTGGCTCTTTCCTCTCTAATACAGTCTTCAGATTGCTAATTAGAACAGTTGAAACACTAGATAGGTATTCTCAATGGGGACAATATTGGTATTTTGGACAGCACACTCACTGCTATGCTACTCCCAGCCACTGAGACCACCAGAAATGCCCTGGGAAAGGGAGGTGATTTTCTGAGGACTTAATCTGTGCCAGACACTGTGATAAGCACTTTTTATAAGTATTATGTCATTTCATTCTTAATATAATTTGATGCTTTTGATACTGTAATTATCCCCATTTTATAAAATGAACGTACCCGAGGCACAGTAGTTAGGCCAGTATCATATGACAGAACTGGGATTGGAGTCCAAGTCGTTCTTACTCCAGAGTTCATGCTTTTAACCACTGTGCCAAATATTCTCTAAATATTTTAAGTATTGTGTACTTAAGTAGGCCCTTGAAACTTTTGTTAACTTTAGGACCCAAATAATCATTCAGCCCATAAATTTATTAAGTGTACATTATGTTCTGTTCCCTGGAAAGAAAAAGCTAAAAAAATTTTGACTTTTTTCCTTGTCGTTGTTCGGGCTGCTATAACAAAGTACTGTCAACTGGGTGGTGTATAAACAACAGAAATTTATTTTTCTCAGTTCTGGATTCCGGAAGTCAAAAATCAGGGTGTCAGCAGATTCGGTGTCCAGTGCAGGCCCTCTTCTTAGTTGCAGATTGCTGACTTTTTGTTGTATTCTGACAGGGCAGAAAGAGGGCCAGAGAGCTCGCTGTATAGGGGCACTCATCCTGTTCATGAGGGCTCCACTCATGACCTAATCACCTCCCAAAGGCCCTAATACCATCACATGGGGGATTAGGATTTCAACATAGAATTTTGAAGGAACATAACATTCAGTCCACTACATCCCTCAAGAAGCTGTTTTGGAGAGTGATACCTGTGTAGAGAAGTAATAATTTCTTCTGTAATTATTATAGAGCTATAATAGGGTGATATAATGTATAAAATAAAACAATTATGGCACTCAGAGAAGACATCATACAACATTTGAGTTTGCTCTTAAAAAATAAGTAGGTGTTTTTGAGGTAAAAAGCATGAGAAAGCACTTGACAGAGGGAATAATAGGTGCAGTTCTGAGAAAACAAGTTGCATAATGGTGAAAAGTTAATTTCTTTACATATAAGTTTAAATTCTGGGTTCAAGCAAGTTCACATTTGTGACTAAAATCCGAACATAACAGTGTTGATGGAAAATGCTACAGCAAGCCACCAGAACTTGTTTTTTAAACCTGTATTTAAGGATTACAGGTATTCCTCCCTTTTTGAAAGTTCATGTTATACTTCTTCACTTTTATGAAATACATACATTAGTACCTGTTTTCACTAACCAAAAGAAATCCAAAGAGGATTTTCATTTGGTAATTGCTTCTTTCACATTAAGCCTCTCAGTTTATGAAAGGAACGCTCTACATTCAGTTAGTGGGGGAAATGTGTTTATTTTGTGATATCATAGATCAGTCCAACTGAGAAGCCCATCCCACTGCTTACCATTTTTTTCCTCTTCTTTAAAAAAAAAAAATTACTCGAATGTTCTTTTAAATTCTACAATTTGGGCCCTGCTTGATATCTTACATTTAGATAAGTGTTTCTCTCAAAGTCTATCACTCCTGGTCAGTCCTTAACATTCACTAATGCCTCTCCAGGGCTAGCATGGTTTCTCTTACTCTTGTGGTTTCTTCAGTTTTGGCCCAACCTTTACTAACCTCTCATACCAGCTTTTAGTCCCCCAAAATAGGTAGAATCGAGGAGCTTGTTCTCAGATAATTAAAATCCCTTTTTCCCCCATCACTTGGTGAGTGGGTGGTTGCCTGTATAATTCTTCATAATTCAAATGTTTAGGTTTGAGAAACAATCTCTTAAGTATATTTTCTGTTTTTAAGAGCTCTGATTTTCTAGATTTTTTTCTTGAATTTAACTAATTCAACTGTTTCTTTTAAGAAAAAATTTGGGAACATTATAGCAAGAGGAATAGGATGTAATCTTGGAATGCCTGGGTAGCATCCAAGTTTCATTTATTATTTTGCTTACTTAATTGTAGCCAAAACATAGACTCAAAATTCAAGTTAAATGAATTTTTTTATTTTATTTTTTTGTGGTTTTAGAGTTTCATTCAGTCTGGAAATGTGCAGTAGTTTTCTTCATTTTTAAAAAATAATGGATTGGTGGTGTTTTTAAAACAGGAGAAGCTGTAGTTGCTTGGAAGAGTTACTGGCAAATAATTCTAGAAGATTGATTGGCAAGAACCATGGTCACAATGAATCATACCCTGGGCCTTTTTTCCCACTCACTCAGCCTGGGAGACCTTGACCTCTACCAGCCCATCGCTGACCTCAGTTTATTGATATAGTTCTTTAGACTCAGGACCATTTTATGTAGATGCAGATTATTATGACATTAGTTTCAGTATTGTTTGCATGTGTTCTTTATCCTGCTTTGATTCTTTATGCTGATGTTTACTACATTTTCCTATGATTTAATGTCTTGGTAGAATACAAAGAAAAATAATCTCCAGTTTTAGTTTAAAAAATATATGAGAAAAGTAGGATTCACAGTTGTTTTTACTTTGGAGATTATTTCATAGATTTATTTAAGCAGCCTAAGATTGGAGACAACTTCATCTCAGTTTTACCTCGTGGCTGTGTGACATTGGGCAAATTACTCTAATTCTCCAAGCCTCAGTTTCTCTATATTGTAACATGATTTGAGGATTAATTAACATATGAATGCATTTAACATATTAGACAGGCGTGAGTAACAACTCCTTACACAGCTTCATAACTCTTATTGGTATCTATATTTGGATTCAAATTCAGGTTTGAAGAGACCTGAATTGTGGAATTTCTACCTTCAACATTAATTACTTTTTCTGAAGATATTTATGTTAAGTACTGGGTCATATATGTTTAAGATACAGCACAGAAATTATTTTGATAAAATCTGACAGTCTGATTACTACCGCCTGAGTATCTAAAGCCATTTTAAGATACTGGTCTTTCTTTTTCTTCTCTCATAGATTATCTCTGATGTTGAAGAAGATGCTGGAGAACTGAGCAGAGAGAGTATGTGGGACCTTTCCTGTGAAACTGTGAGAGAGCAGCTTACAAACAGCATCAGAAAACAGTGGAGAATTTTGAAAAGTCATGTAGAAAAACTTGATAACCAAGGTAACAACTGCCTAAATGTGTGCAGAGTTGAGTTGTGACACTAAGTAAACTTAATTTTCAGTCACTTAAAAAGCCACATTATGAGCTCAGACCTGAAGCACTTTAGGTTTGGTGGTTCGAAAAGCAAGACTGCCTCCTTCTAGACATGACGTGTGAACCTTACTGAGAAAGTGCACTTGACTCTCAGAGTGAATCTTTCTGTGAAAAGAGGACATCGTGATCCATCTGCTCTGAGTGCAGTATACAACTGGAGTGAACTAGGTCTAGTAAATCAAGAACTTCTAATCATAATGTAGTATACATATGAACCTTCTACTTGATATTTCTATATACGTGCATTTTGCTAGGTTCCTAATAATCCATTTTTAAATTATTTTCAAAATAATAGATGTTTAGTGTTTTTGTATCAATTAGGTACATAAAAGTAGAATATTCTGGTCTTCTTTTCTTGTATGTAATACTTAACAGTTGGTGCATACCTTTCTAGATTTTCCCTTTGCATTTTTAAAGTATTTAAAAATATATAAAAATAACAAAAATTGAATATTACATATTTTTTCTGCACTGTACTTTTTTCAATTAAGTGTACTATTTTAGACACTTTTTCCTGTCATTATAAATAGGATTGATAGATCTACATTGATGAATATATCCTTAATATTTTGTATTTGTTAAAGTTTATATGCTTTTAAATCAAGAAAATTAAGTTTCTGCTCAGTAAGAGAAGTCTATTTTTTAAAAAATTATACTAAATTGTCAAAAATGACAAATTCGATGTCAATTGTCTTCAGTAGTAAAGAGCAATCAGCAAAACTATTATAGTACCAAAATTAATTTACATAAGATTTTATTGATTTCAGGCATCTTGTCTATTAGAAATAGCAAGTATGTTTGAACTTTATATTAGTTGAATTTAATACCAAAGAGCAAGAAGGTAGCACTGTACTGATCTTTGAAGAAGTGTCAGAAGAACATAGTTTATGACTGTTAATTATTCTTCTGTGAATATAGGTTATTCATTTTACATTAGGACATAATCTTGAATAAATATGGATTTACAAATTAAATGTTGGCAATAGAGCTCTGTTTGCAAATATCATTTAGTCCAAAAAGAGTACTGATTTATAGTTGTCATGAGCTTTGCTTTTAAAATTTTTTCAAGTGTTAAAATATTATAAATTTCATTTTATAGCTTATGAATTTTTTAAAGAGCAAAGGAAATAACTACCTTTTAGAAAACCTATGATATTTCAGAAAGAGAAAAGTTCTGAAAGCCTTGATTTTTAAATATATGTCCAAAAAAACACCATAAACTAGATGATGACTGTAAAACTTATGCCAAAATACTGGTTTTGTGTTAGTTTCAAAGGTACACATAGAAGGTTTTAATGATGAAGATGTAATCTCACGACAAGACCATGAACAGGAAACTGAAAAACTTGAATTAGAAATTCAGCAGTGTAAAGAAATGATTAAAACTCAGCAGCAACTTTTACAGGTAAATGTGAGTTACCTTTTAAAACTGTTGTCCCCTGAGAAAGACCAGAAAAAGTTATTGAATCTTACTAGATTTTTATTCTTTTCTTTTTTTCCCACAAAATCTACAGTATTTGAAATTTTTCTGATCTAAACTATTCATTCCTTAGTCAGTGCTTTGCCTGTTGTAGTAGAAGCATTTGGGAAATGAGTCTCCTCAGTTGACTTTCTGATTCTTCATCATTTCTGTCCATCCCCTAAAGTTTGACCCGGCTTCCCTTGTTTTCATTTCAATTTGTTGGAGTGTTGCAGGGACCCTTGGAACTTACTGTATTTTAAAATCTGATAGCAGCAGCTCGCTACTGCATGTGATGATGATACCACTTCACTACTACGAGACTGTTATTTGTTGGAAGAAAAGGAACGTCTCAAAGAAGAGTGGTCCTTATTTAAAGAGCAAAAAAAGAATTTTGAGAAAGAAAGACGAAGCTTTACAGAAGCCGCCATTCGCCTAGGATTGGAGGTATTTTAAATAATTAGCTTTCCCTGTAGAGCTTTTGAAAGTTGTGGGAAGGCCTCAATAGAATGCATCTAAGTTCTGTTTCTTTGCTATCCAGTTTTGTTTTTTTTCCCCTAAAGTACTTTACCAGTGATCTCATAAATGAAATTAAAGGGACACTGAACTAAGCATGTGAACTATAGAAGGATATCTTTTTGCCTTTACCAAATTTGGGAATTGGAAAACAAAAACAAAAACTAAGCTTTCATTGTCTCTTTTAGATTTGCTTTCTACTGTTAAGTGTTTAGCTTCACATGAGAGATCTCTTGAGCATCTGTCATCTATCCATTGTCAGTATGTGTAGAGTTTGTTTGTTTTTTAAAGGGAAATACATATTAAAAATACAGTTCTCCCTCTCTTCAAGAGGGAAGCCCCTCACTCAAGAATATATGTGCCTTAACAGTTAAGTTGGATTGTTGTCTATACACATCCACAGCTTGCTTTTCTTTACTTCGCAATGTATTACCTACATATTTCCCTTTCAAAAATTAGAGAAATGATGTCAAAACATAGTTAAAAAAAATAAACTCAGCCCATACAAAAAGCTGCAAAGGGAGACAATATCCTCCTTTCTTATTGCCAGTTTCGTTCCTCAGAAGTAACCCTCTTATACGTTTCTCTTTGTAATTCTTTTGGTATTTTAACTTTAATATACTTCAATCTTTTATTCTTCATACCAGTCTATTGATTTTCCATTCTGAAAGATAAGACATTTAATGTCCTTATACTACCATCTACACTTTCCCTCATCTACATCTAATTTCTTCATAATATTGTTACTTTTTAAAAACTATTTTAAGTTGTTTCTTCTTGCTGACCTTTTTACTTTAAGTAAAACGTTTAATGCTTCTACTTCATGTTTGCTCAGCATCAGACAGTAACAGGTTATCCCTGCCATGAAAGATGAGGACATTCTCCTGGTTACACTTGTTTCATTTCTCTTGCCCCTGTACTTCCCAGTTTTTGTCTATGATATTATATTTCACTGTCAACTGTTATCACATTTATATTCTGTCCTGTAATATAATCCAGGTATAAGTACTTTGTACAAGGTTGAGACTTAAAAAACAACTGAACAATAATAACATCATGATTATGTAAATATTCATTTTATAACCAAGTGATATGTTTGGACACATAGAAAATATTCTATATTAATTAAGACTTTGCCACCTGGAAGAGAATCTCCCATGTATCACTATGCAGTGAATTCTTTGACTTCGTAGCTTCCTGTATGATTTCCTGAATCAGATTCAGCTGCCATGTTTCTTATATCTCACGTTATCCTCTTTCTTGGGTTCCTCTTTTCATATGTCATACTATCTTATTAATTTTCTCAAGTAGTGTGTGAGTGAAAAATCTTTTGCATTCTGGAATATCCAAAAATATATTTGTACTTGATTGGTGTGGCCGAATATAGAATTGAGGTTCTACTTTTTTCTCTTGACACTTTGAAAGAGTTATTCTGTTTCTTCAGGCTTTTGATTTTGCTAACAAGAAGTCCGATTATAATATAACCAACATTGTAGATATCCTGTGTTTTGTTTTTCCCCTGTCTCTGGAAGCTTTCGGAATTTTATATTTTTAAAGCTGTACAGTCGTACCAGAGCAAGTCTAGGTAAACTTCTTTTAGCCTGAAGATACTAAATATCCAGTTTAGGGATATTTTCTTCTATTCTGTATTTTTTCCTCCTTTGACTTCTCTCGCATTCCGGAACTTCTATTGGACAAATGACCTGACTATATCTGCCTATAGATTGACTTTATGTTTTGAATTCAGGAATATTCTCTCACTTTGATTTTGTATATCACCAGCTTGATATTCAGCAAGGTCAGTTTTATTATACACTTCATCTACTGAGTTTTATTTCAGAATTTATCTTTTAAGTTTTCTAATGTCCTTAGTTTTTACTTTTCTTAGCATTATAATTATGGATGTTCATAAATCTGTTTGATAATGCGTTATAATTTTTAAAAAAGATTTTGTTTCTATGTTAAACTGTTATCTATGGTCAATTCTCTTTATTTTGGCTTTTTTCTCTTAAGCTGTTAGTTTTCTTCAAATGTCTGGAATTGCATGATTTTATGTTAATTATGAGTGAAAGACTATATGTTGGTTATTTTAAATAGCTGACATGGACTTTATCCACAGTCGTGAAAGTCTGTTTCATCAATAGCTATTTTTCTCAGGAAACAAACAATAATAATTTGCATCAGCATTTTCTCTGTCTTATGGGATCACCTCTGTTTCTGAGTCCATATCTCCCACCCTACTCCAAGAGATACTTTTGATACTTTGCATACCACTCCCAGTTCTCTGCATGAGAACCTGTCTGCCTCTGGTCACTGGAGACAGCAGGGTCAGTGAAGGATGGAAAAGAAGAAAGAGAAACCTGAGCAATAGAGAGAATTTAGTTTAGGATTCATCAGCTTCATCATCGGAAGGAGGAGGTTTGACATATGCTCTCTTGTGGATTAGTGGTGGCTGCTAGTACTAGTAGATGTTTGGAGGATGACAGCAATGTTTGATGAAGCCATATCTTTTTTTCCAAGTTTTTAATTTACAGTGAAGTATTTTTCTGTTGTTTCGTGATTTTTATTTTTATAATCTATATGTTCAAAACTCATGCTAATAATATCTGTGTATTTAAAAGTTATGCTGATACTTTTCACTGTCCATTTGAAATTTATAATTGGTATGAAAAAATAGTGATTAGTTGCTTTATTAGGTGAAATGGGTGAATTTTTTTTAAACATAATTTTCTTAAATGAAGTTTTTCTTAGTTTTCTAGGTTAATTCATTTGACTTAAGAAATATATATGATAGCCAGGAGGCAAGCACAAATAGATAGAGAAATCATGTGAAATGGCACCTATTGTGAATGTTGAAATATTGATCAGTATTTCTTTGGTTTGCTTGTTCTGGTAGAGAAAGGCATTTGAAGAAGAAAGAGCCAGTTGGTTGAAGCAACAGTTTTTAAACATGACTTCCTTTGACCACCAGAACTCAGAAAATGTGAGATTTTTCAGTGCCTTCTCAGGAAGTGAGTACTTCATAAACTCTTTAATCTGAAAATGCATGTAAAATACTGTAAATTATTAATATAAAACTTTGGATAGCACCAGTAAGAGCTTTCTAATGGAAACTACAAAATCAACTTAATATTTTATTTACTATAGTCAAAATGGGAATTATAGGACTGTGCATACCAAAGACAACCTTTGTCATGAGTGTAGTAACGTTGAGTTTTTGAAAATCCACAAAACAAATATTTTTAAAATTAGATCCTTCTATATGTTTGTGGAATCTGTGTAACAAAGATTGTAGGATGAGCTAGACTAGAGGCATAGGGCTAGGGTGGTTATTTAAATTAACTTGTTCTGTCTCATACCTTATATAGAACTGCAAATGTTTCATCCTGGTTAATTACCTTCACTATACTTAATACCTCACCATATGTCCTGCCCTCCCCGCCTTTTTTAAACAGGTTCTGATCGGGACAATCTTACAGTGCACTCGAGGCCACGACAAAAGAAGCCCCACAGTGTGTCTAACGGGTCTCCAGTTTGCACCTCTAAACTTACTAAATCTCTTCCTGCTTCTCCTTCAACTTCAGACTTTTGCCAGACACGTTCCTGTGTATCTGAACATAGGTATTGGTCATAGATCATCTTCTCATATATCTGTAACATTGCTAGAGTTGCACTGCTAAGGAAAAGTTGGCATGTCTATAGTATTAGCGCAACAGTAGAGACTTTCGAGAGGTTAGTAGATTAATTCATTCATTCTGTAAATATTTATTAGGTATCCGTTAAATATAGACAGCCGTTAGGTGCTGGCAATACAGTAGTGAACAAGGTAGATCTGGTCCCTATCTTCTGGGAGCTAAATGATAAAACGTGATTCTTTTTATTTTATATCTAAAATATAATTTAAAATATAGCCTTATGTAATCAGTTAATATTTTAAGTGCTTTAATTGTATTAAATAGAAGGATATTGTTTTGACAGTTTTCATAGAGTATATATTTTAAAGTTTCTTTTGGTGTGCCCATTTGATTGGTGGTGTTGGGCAAAAAACTGAGAAAAGCCTGCTCACCTTGACTGCGAAAGTAGATCTATGCCCAAGGATGACACGATGAAAAAGTTGCTCCCCACCCCGCAAGAAACCCATATATTGCTATTAACTGCTGTATTTTCATATTTTGCTCTGTCTCAAGTTATTAAATCATTTTCTAAGGTATAATATCAGTTCTCTACCTCAGAGCCTATTCCAAGATTAACTTTTGAACTAATCAGATAGAACATTACTAGTGAGATGCAGAGGAATCTAAAAGAGCAAAGTGATACATTGGAAAGTGTACTGGTGATCTCTTTCCTCTTAATTAAAGTAGGAGACAGTGGCACAAGGGCCTGCCAATTTGGCAGCGCCTTAGAAAGCAGGAGTCAGGCCTGCATCACACTTGACCTGTGGTAGTGAGAAACTAGTGTGGAGCAAAGTGCTGGAAGAAGCCAGCTAGCCCTTGGATCAATAATTGTTGAACAGATGAATCTTAAAACAAAAATATAAAGCTTTTAAAAAGGACAAGACACTCTGATTTATAGTTGACAATAGATGTATGTATAGTTACTTAGGATGCTAAGTAAACACTGGGAGCAAAACAGAGCTGGAGGAAGAGCCCTCTGGGCAAGTGTAGGGACCTTGAGGGTGGCACACTGGTGTGTTATGTGGATGGCAAGTGTAGTTAGTGAGCAAAACCAAGAGGTGTGAGATGAGGATGGGAGATGGGAGGGGGTCACATCCTTTAAGGTCCTGGGTGAGTAGATTGGGGTTAAAACTTTGTTATGTAAAAGTTGAAATACATACAAACGTGGAGGGAATAAGGTCAGGAACCCGTTTACCCATCACCCAGCTTCAACAATTATCAACTCATGATAATATTAATATATAACCACACTCTGCTGCGCTCCCTCACACACACACACACACTTGAGAGTGCATTTGTAAAATATTTTAGTCTGTTTGTAGGTCAGATTGTTTTCAGGGTAATGGGAAAACATCAGAGACTTTTAAACAAGAGAGTGAATAAAAATCTAAGGTTTAAAAAGATTACTCTGCTTTTTTATGTGGGGAACAGATTGTAGCAGTCTGTAATGTAAGCCAGGAGATCCAGTTAGGAGGTGTTGAGGTGAGAGATGATGGTAGTTTGGATGAGGGTCATAACATGAAGATAGAAATGCTCAGGTTAGGTATATATTGGAAGTTAGAGCCAATAGGTTGACTGATGAGTTGAGTATGGGAAATAAAAGTTTATTTAATTTACAAAAAAAAAAATAATAATAATATAAGCTCAGTGTTTCTTACATAGATTGTTACTGAAACACCTAAATTTGACCAATCAGAATTATGTATATAAATTCTAGCTACCATTTACAAATAATGCATTTTGCATCTAAAAGGCTCAGTTATTTTTACATATTTAAAATTTTTACCTTTTTATATAATTATTTTTAGTTATGAAATATCTGATATAAATATTTTTTGAAGACATTGTGTTGTGTTTAATAAGAAATCCAGACAGTACCTACATCATAGCGTGTTGTGAAATTAAATATCGATATATGTAAAGCACTTAAAACAGTACTTGGTCTACTGTAAATCTTTAGTAATAGGTTATAAAAATAAAAATACATTTAAACATAAATGGATTATAAAGATGCTTTTGTTTCTTGTATTCTGAGGGCTATACTGTGTTATCAGTGGCATAGAAACAGAATTTTGGAGCTTAAACGAATTTCATGAAGCTATTCAGGGATACTGGCCTCTGAAGATAAACTAGGAAAGAGTCATATAACTAGTTAGGAGGAGAGAAGCTGTGCAGCTTGACATAGTTCTTGAAATTTTATATTATTTGGTAAATTTGCTTTTCTGTTTCTGAAGCACCTTAGATCTGAGTTTGTAATAAGATCATAGCAAAATAATTAAGAGCGTTTGTAGCTAATTTTTACAACATCCTCATTGTTCCTTCATTATAGAATGGAATTTTACGTAAAGGCTGTGTCTGGATTCCATGCAAAGTAACTGTATACTAAGTTAGAGAATTTAGTTGATCATTAATCTTATCTGAGATGGCAGGGATTCTGAGGGCTGAACTATAAGCAAGTTCTTTTTTATTTTTTAATACAAATTTCTAATTATGGTTTTGGTTTAGATTTTTAGAATTAAAACAACTTAATTTTTTTTTCTTAGGATTGTCATAAGATTGTGTTAGTAAGCCAAAGTCACAGAATATCAACATTTAGGGAAAAGTTCACCTAAGATACATTCAGTTGATAAAAATGTATTTATTCACTGGCTCAGCCCCAAAGATTCAATAGTAATCATTTAACTAGATTTCTTTGTTTGAGGCTGGTTGCAGAGCAGACCTCTCAGATTTTATCTCTGAAGATAGGATCTGTGTCTGTGTTCTGAGATTGTTACTGTCTGACACAATTAATTGAGCACTGTTGTGCTTCCAGTTGTTAACTCATTTAGTTCCCACCTCAATGCTATGAGGTAGGTATTGTTATTATTTCTGTTTTATAATTGAAGAAGCTGAAGAATAGGGAGATTTAACTTACCAAAAGTGACATAGTAAGTGGTCCAGCTGAGGTATGGATAATAAACCATCTGACTCTTAACCACTTGTAGGCACTCATTAAATATCTGTGTGGGTGAATGGATGGGTAGATGAAAGCATGCATGAGCAAATGGACGAGTACTGAAAGAAACCATAAAGAGATTAGAAAATAGTGACAGAAAGATGGGAATATGGGAAGCATTAACTTTCAAAACCTACATCTTCTCTATCTGCTTTGGGTTTTAGTTGGGCAGCATGCTTTAGTGTACACTAAAGAGATAAAGTAGATGGCTAGATAAAAATTATATTATTTTGAAACACTTCTTTATTCTTGATCAGTGTGTCCTCAAAATTTATTTAGCATGGGACAAGAGAGCAGTCAGCCTTTAGACATTGAAGCCTATCTAAAGTATAAAAGAAAGAGGAGATGATATTAAGATCTACCTTTCTTTCTCCAACAGTTCAATCAGTGTGCTGAATATAACTCCTGAAGAGACTAAACCAAATCAGGTTGGAAGAGAATGTGCAAATCAGAAATGGAGTGTGGCATCAAGACCTGGATCACAGGAAGGTTGCTATAGCGGATGCTCCTTGACCTACACAAATGCTCATGTAGAAAAAGATGACTTACCTTAGATGTGTGGACTAGAATTTTTTTCATTAACATGTTCATCAGATTTCACATCTGAATTGAAACAGGGTGTGTCATAAAGTCAATCATTTCTAATCTTTAAGATGGTCTGAGTTGTTTGTTTGGACTTCCTATTCCTCCCCCAAAGAGCTAAAATGTTAAATCTATTTAAAAGTATATAAAAGCTTTGGATATGTATTTTTAGTAACAGAAGCATCTGGTTCTGTGAATAAAGGAATGTATCAATGTTTGGATGGAAACAAAAGCACTCGAAGGAGTTTCCTCGTATAGGTATTAAAAATAGCACTTTTAGGAAACTGATTATTGTAAATGTTTTAATTTTGTCCCTTATCTAGTCAGCATTGAAAGTTTAGCCTTTACTTGAATGTATACTGTAGATTTTTAACAAAGCAAGTTCTATATTTATTATGTTTAGTGTGATTTGAAATTTCCTCTTTCATATGTTTTAAATAAAGTGAAATTTATGTATGTTTTGTACATAGATATACATGATTATGTTAAGAGGCTTTAAGATTTAAAAATTTTACACATCCATAATTATAGTATTTCATGCCAATAAAATTTTTATTAGTGGTATTCTGTTTACAGATGTATTAGAGCCATTGCCACATTACGTTTAAGAGTTTATTGAACCCATCTGAGCAATAAATACTCAAAAGCTATTCCATGAAGCTGAATTCTTTAGATAAGTAACATTACTAACATTACATTTTTGAGATTTCTACATGATTAGATTTTTTTATAAATGGAGGATGTAATTTTTCAAAGAACTATCAATTATAGAGTAATAGAGGTGAAACAACAAAAGTACCTTTGAATAAAACAATTTAAGAATATTAGCTTGCGATATTTAGATAATAGAAGATATTAAGATATTTAAGATATTTAGATGGTGTTATGTTCTTTATCAGATGGTTACTAGTACCATAACAGTTGTACCAGCTAAGGCTTTGTATAGTTGCCAATAATTCTTTAATAATTTTTCAATGAGGTTTTTGCCACTAATGTTAAGGAAGTCTGACAATGTAAAAGCATTGGATTTTATAATCCAGATACACTCTGGACAAACCTGTGTCATTTCATTTTCAGGACCGATTGCATGTTTCTTCATGTATATTGTTATTGATAGTAATAATATATGTAGACCAGGCTCTTTCCAGGACTTTCATCAAAAAGCTCTAAGTGCCTAACCATATTGTCTCTGTACATAGAAGCCTGCACAGATCCAGTCCTTGCTAGCTATTATAGTTTAGGCCCATCTGCCTTCCCATTTTCTAGCAGTTCAGACTCTTACATATATTTACCCTATGTGGCTATTCCATTTATATTTGTCATGTTTTAAAAAAAATATTTTTGTCATTCATTCACTATATATAGTATAACTTTTTGGAGTTATATAGCAGCAGCCATTTTTCAGGGTTAATAGAATATCATTGAGTCTCTTATAAGACATTAATATAACTGCTCATGACAAAGTAACCATATTTGTAGTCTAAAATATCTGGCTCTTGAACAGAAGCCAGTCACTCACTTATTTCTTTGGCTTGATGCATGTTCACTTTTTTATGAAAATATTATAAGTGATACATTTCAGAGACAAGCACCATATTCCAAAGGAAGAAACAGCTGGGATATAATTCTTTTGTTATTGAGCAATAATGTCACAGAGAAAAGTGATCAGAAATTTTTAAGTAGCTAATGATACATTTGGCAAGAATTTTTTCTTCAGGAGTTTCCATGAAACAAGCATTGCCAGAAACAAGCATTCTAGTTTTTGCCAGAAACAAGCAGTGTACTAATAATATAGCTGTGTTACAGTCTCATACTTAACCATCATTACATGATGGTACCACAGAGGACTTCAGTTTGAAAATCTTCCTGATAATCTTAAATGTTTTCTTGTTTATCGGTATGTATATGTGAACTACTTTGTACCTCAAGTTTGTTTTTACGTGACATATCCATTTTGAATTTTCAAAGCATAAAAGTGGCAAAGAAAATTTAAAACTTTTATTTCCTACTCTTAAATTTTTGTTATCTTCAATTTATGAAAAATTTTTAATAGAATAATCATGCCAGAAAATTAAGATTAAAATTTAACTTAAATATTCTTGTAGAAGCAATGTAGTAAATGTTTAGATTCACAGAACAGTCCACAGCAAATTATTTTCCTTATGGTGTAATTAAAACACTATTATTGCTTAGAAAGAGTTTTTGCTTAGAGAGGTTTTGCTGTATGTACTCCCAGAATACTGTGAGCCAGCAAGCCCCTCATGTGATTGCCCTGTTGTAAAAATCTTTGAAGTTGTTGCCTAATGTAGATTATGCTCTTATTTCTAGATTGGATTTAAAGTAAGTGTGGGTCTGCTCCTTAGGAACTTTCAATCCAGTCAAAAAAAAAATTAGGGTATTGGTCATGGAAATCAAGTAAAAATACTTTTCCCTGTGTTTGTACTTAATTTTTTTTCAATCGTTTGATAAGCATTTATAAAGTATATGCTGTACATCGGGACCTATTTCTACATTCTAATCAGTAGTTTAGAAGACAGCTAAGCACACTCCCTGCCACTGAGTATCTCTAAGGTGGATGGAAGACCAGCTTTGTAAACCTCAGTTGTAATAACAGTGGTAAATGCTATTCAGTCATTCAGTCTGTCAATACAACTTGGAGTAATTGTCCTGCTCCAGGACCACATAACCACTTCATAACGGTGACCCGACTAGGCTTCCATTCAGTTCAGTCTTCGCATTGTTTCCAAAGGAAGTAACATGTAATTAATGTATTTTTATTTTGCTTTGCTGGGTTTCATTTTTATTTTCTACTATCAAAATATTGACTTGCAAAACAGTATAAGATATTCTACCCACAAAAACATGCTTTATTATCTAATAGACAAAAGCATTTACAAAGCTTTGGGCTATGTAGATAAAGACAACGAAATAGGTTATTCTAGTCCTTTCTAAATATTATGTTTTTCAGGCTGGGTGTAAAAGTGTTGGGCTGTTGATTAAATTATTTTATTTACATAAGAACTTCCACTTGACTGGTTAAGATTTTTTTTCAATTTTTAACATTTGCATATAACTGATTTCAGAGGTCTCCGGAGTTGCTGTAATGCCAGTACCACATAAAGATCCTCCATATATTTTAGAGTCAGGAATGTTTATACCTAGTATGGTGCTTAACACAATGTACGTAAACATAATATTTGTTAATGAGAAATATAAAATAATAATGAAGTAAATAGCACATCACTTCGTTGGTGTGAATGGACTATAAATTTCAGGTCGAAATTCTGAAATTCTTTCTCAGGAGCGTAGGAACTTTTGGGGTATAGTTCCAACCCTATCTAGCTTGGTTCCTTGCACAGAGTGTTAGAATAGGCCATGCGACAAAAACCACCTAATTGGTGTACTCGCTACAAACGTTTAATTCTTGCCCATGAAATGTCCAGTGTCGGTCCGTCACCATCTTTATGCCATTTGGAGCATGTGCCTTCCAAGATTGTCAAATCTGGGAAAGCAGACTGGAAGATTATGTTGGATATTAAGGACCGGACCAGAAAGAGATGCTTTCTACTTTCATTGCTTTCCCAAGAACTTATGCCTACAACCCCAGCCTAACTACAAAGAAGACTGAGACACATACAAAACATGACTACGTGGTGAGCACTGACAATCTGCTACATAATGTAGCTGGTGCTTGATATTTTATCCATTCAGTTATTTATAAAAATGAGCAAGACAATACTCCCTGAAAGAGATTTGTTGCTGATTATTAAAGGCTTCAAATATTCTTAACTTTTGGAAGGAATGTATTTAAATCTTCTATAACTTTTTCACATTATGAAGTTTTAAAATATTCAAATGGAGGTTTTACACATTAAAATACAGTGCACAGAACACACATTTTTTTTTATTCAACCCTGGGAATATTAATCCTATTTTTAGAGTTGGTAACAGACTCATTAAGTGACATACCTAAGGTGCTATAACTAGAGAGTAAGTGATAAAAACTTAAAAACCCAGATCTCCTGACTTCTAAATTTCTAACTTATTCCAGACTGCTATAGTGCTGTTTGGTATGGCTTTTTAAGTGAACTTGTTCGATTCTTAACCCATAATCTGCCATCCTATAACCTATACCAAAGATACTGATCATTTGGTTCATGTGCAAGGCTCACCCTTGTTTTGTGGATGGTTACCATGGCAATCCTATTCAGCTGGACCTCTACCTTTTCAAGATTAGGGCAGTAAGGCTCTAATTGAAATAACTTTTAATAGCAAATATACTCTAGAGGCCACAGAGTAAATCCCAAAATATACCTAGAAGGCCTTTTTCTGCCTTGTCTTGTTCACTCTTGGCAATGTTAGTGTGTGTGTACCCTGCCCGAACACTTGGTTTTGTCCAGTAACCTTTGTAGGTAGTTCATCATGAAAATAAATGTTAAAGTAGTGGAATTAAGTAATGCGTATGAATATTTTTACTCAATTTAAAAAGGAGAACAGCTGCTTGCAGGGCAGCTAAGATTTTCTAGTTTCCCCGATGCATCTGCATTTAGATTTGTAAATCTAAATTTGTGTCGAGATAGTTTTCTTCCTGGTCACAGGGCCCCTTAATTAAAGCAAACCATGCCCCAGCCTAGTGTATTGATTAAAAAAAAGTAGACTTTGCATATTCATGAAAGCACTTAGACTGATGTCCTAGAAACTGCCCTCCATCCCAATTCTTTGGCTCCAATTCTGTGTTATATGTGAAGTTCTAAACTGAGGTGGAAATTGTCCATCTCAGCCAGGGTGGGGGTCAGACACTACTAGTTCTTAGCCCTGACAACCCTGAAATGTAGTTACTACTTGATTATAATGTTGTAATTAATGTATTTACTCTGAATACCTTGGGAATTTTTTTCTTCGGTAATTTTCGGTCCAGAACTGATTCTTTCAGAACAACCTTTTTCCTCTATTTTTTTTTAAATTAGTGAAGAAGTTTAATCAAACGCACTTCATAAGAGTTGCCCATAAGTGTAATGCTTTTGCAAAAGTATCACCTTAAAATTTTTTAGCCTTTAACCTTTACCCATTGCTTTTTCCTTGAAAAGTAGCCAATTGGTTGTTTTTGGTAGTTTCATATCTTCTTAAGCGAAAATATTTAATAATTAAATCTCTAAATTATTTGATCCCAGTGAAACCAAACTTTTTCAAAACACACACACACACACACAGTTATTTGTTCTAGGTTTAGTGCCTTAAAGAAAAATAGAAATCCATCAACAACTAGCCACACAAGCCTTGGCATATATCAGTTCTAAGAGAAATGATTTTGATCTTTAAAATGCCATGGAAATTTTTAACTGGAATTTGAAAATTCATTTTTGATCCTTTATTTCTAAAATACCATTTGCTCATTACTGTTAAAGGCAAAGATCTAAGGAAATGACTGATACATGCTTTTAATTTAAAATTTATAAATTACTATCCAAACTGAGAAATTTTAGACAGTGAAAGGGAGAGCCATTCATAATTAGGCCTGTACCATCAGTGTAAAGTGGGATGAACAGTCACCCTATGTATGACTGCAGGCCTCCAAGTAACCAGAACTCTAATGTGAATTGGTTGATGAACTCTAATCCACCTAAACAACTTTAATTCATGCCTCAGATATGGTTTCCAAAAGGTAGAGAGAGTCAAGTCATATGGAGTCTGTCCTAATGTATAGTCAATTCTATAACACTTGTTTTAGAAACACAAAAACTCTCCACAAATTTGTTCCAGTGCAATTGATATAGTAAGAAACAATTTGAGCATAATGTAAAATTTGCATTTGCTTATGCACAATTCCACCTGTGAGAAAACCTAAGCGAACTACACTCAGCTTCAGCTACAAGCAGAAAACTACACCCATATACAAAACCATATGCAAAACACATTCACTTATACATCTCAAATGTCTACCAGCTATCTCAGCTTACCACATGTGGTTAAGCAACACCCATCCCTGTCTTCCCTTTCGATTTCAGACAGCGCTCCTTCTACTACTTCACGATAACTCACAAGCGACAACCTTCCAACATTTATTTCCACAAAGTAAAGTTCCATATTTATTGCAGTGTTTATGTGTTTCTTAACTATTTATCGTGTATGAAACTAAGCTACTGGTTTAATTACAATCCTTGTTTCTTTTTTTAAGTCACTGATGAAATTTTGAATGTAGTGCCTCCAACTCTGTTTTCTCTCTACATCTTGTGGTTTTTATTGTGTAATTTTGCATAACATGGTGATCTTTAAGAGTGCGTATATTGTATGAAAGCTGAGCAACATTTTCTCTCCCCAGAGGGATAGCCTCTCAGAATTCCATGCCAACTCTCCTCAATCTACACATCTGTAACATACTGTTATTTAAAGGGTCAAAAGTTACCAAATTTCAAATAGCTATCTAAAATATGTTGAGCAGCTCTTCTTATCATCCTGCAATGACCCTTCGAAGCCCTTGAGGCAACTTACCTCATCCCTAGCTCAGAATGTCTTATATACGGGATGTTCCCTTTCTATCTCTGAATCTCTTGTGCATGTGGAGTCTCTGCCCCTCATGTATGTATGTGTGTATGTATGTATGTATGTCTTTTGGTTATTTTCTTGATAAAAAAAAAAATTTCAAAAATGCATTGAGCCCTTGCTGTGTGCCAGGCACCACACTTAAGCCTTAATGAGCAATTTCTTTTACTTCTTTCAACAACTCTGTAGGTAGAAACTATGGTTATTTTCACTTTACGATTGAGGCAATTGAAGCAAGGAAAAGTAAAGAAACTTGCCCAGTATCACAAAGCTAATATGTGGTGGAGTTGGCCTTTGAACACAGGAATTGTATTAATGGCATATTCTCTGTTTAATAAATATCTATTTTCCTTTAATACTAACATAAATGGCCTTACATCTATACAGCTTCCCCTGATTCTGTAAGCAAGCAGTCACTGCTCTGCTCTCAGAACTTTTCTTCTTTTTATTCATTTAGCAAATATTGAGAACTTATTAGGATTGCCACATGAGACACTGGGGCTATTACACTAAATGTGAATTGGCTGTTGTCATCAGAAACTAACAAGCTGCTGGGGGAAACAAGTAAATGAACATTAAGACAGTCAGATAAGCGTTATGATAGAGGTGTCATAATGCTCTAAAGAGCAGAGAATGGAAGCAGCATCTTCCACCAGAAGCAGGGATCAGAGAGGATATTTGAGCTAAATATTGAAGGGTAGACATTCCAGGTACAGGGAACAGACAGTCAAGATCAGAGATGTGAAACCACATGATCTTTAGGGAAACTACACATAGTTCTGTTTGGACAGAATAGAGTGTAGGAGAGCAGTGGGAGGAGTAGGCAGGGGCCAGGTGAAAAGAGTCTCCAATACATGTGATTTCGAATTTATCCTGAAGGCTTGGCCATGCAACTGAATAATTCAAGTACAAATGTGACACAAGAAGACTATTCCCTCACTCTCTCTGCATAACACCATGAGCATGCCTCTATTAATTGTGTATATTTCTCTCATAGCATTTATCACAATTCTAATTTCCAGATGGAAGCAATATAGGGAATTTCTGGAAGGAAAGTCAAATGGAGATGAGACCAAGTTGCAGTAATCCAAGTGAGAAGTGATTGCAAGGAAGGATGGATTTACAGGGAGAATTCAATTAGATGTTGGGGTTACATGCGACAATCAAGGCTGATTTCTGGCTCAGGTAATGGTAGATGATAGAGTATAAGGAAGAACAACTTTGGGGAACTGTGCAGGAGAGCTAACTAAGCAGACCTGGGTTGCCTGCACCTTACTGCCACGAAAGTTCTGTCTTTAGGACTTGTCTTTGGCTGGTCTCTGGGAAATAACCTCTGAGCCTTGGAATATTCTGCCTGAAAAGAGTGTTTTTGTATGCCTGAAGCCTTAGGCCATGCTGGACTATTGTGACCATGTTAAGTTTATCTTCACAATATTATGTCTTATGAAAGCCTGTTTGTCTTGTTGGGCTGGTGTCTGAATAGCTGAGGTCTGTCACATGGGTGCTTCATACCTATGTAACCAATTCCCAATAAAAACCCTGGACACCAAGTCTTGGGTGAGCTTCCCTGGTCTGCAACGTTGCACATATTGTCTCACATTGTTGTGAGTCCATTAGGAGAGGCTACCTGGAAGCTGGTGCTTGGTTTCTCCTGTGCCTTTGGGCTTTACCCATGTGCCTTTTCCCTTTGCTGATTTTAATCCATGTCTTTTTGCTGTAATAAATCATGAACATGAATATAACAGCTTTTCTGTACCTGTCCTAGTGAATCATCAAGCCTAAGAATGGTCTTGGGGACCCAGAGAGGTCTGGGCTGGATATTGAGTTCTGGGTATCAACACATAAATGGTTATCATGGGCATACATGAGGTCAAAAAGAGATAACAGAATAAGAAGCAGAAGGTAGAGACTTGGATACCACTGGCATTTAAAAGGCAGGTGTGGAAGCAGATGAGACAGGATTTTGAGAGTGAATATCAAGAAATTGTCATCAGCCATCTTCAGGCAGGAAAGAATTTCAAGGAATTTCAGGCAAAAAGCTTGAATTCATTAAGAAACATCAAGTCTACAGCAAAAGCTAATTCCTCAAACCATTCAGTATTCAGTAATTGTGGGTGAGGGTGATTCCTCCAACTTAGAAAAATTTCAGTCTTGGCCCTGAGCTCAAATAATCCCCATAGACTTTACTCCTGCTAAGCCATCAAACTGCTACGTGGCTGAGAAAGTTGGGATATTCGGTGCCTATTTCCGACAAACATTCACAGAATTGACGATGGTTAAATGCGTAAGAACGAAGTAAATTCACCATTGGAACTAGTGGTTCAATAACATAGCTATAGTGTCATTTCATAATAGATTCAAACAGATTCAAATTTTTCTATACAGTACCTGCTGCTGTATACATTTATATTTACCATCATCAGATTGTACTGAATTAGTTTTCTCAATGTGTTTGAAAATATTCTCACCTGTAGCTGTTCCAAGCCAGCTATTCATAGAAGCGAATTCTTCTGTCACTTCAAACTTGTCATTGACTCTTCAAATAAACAAAAACTAGACAGTATCAGTAATAGTTGTTGACTCATCAAGAGCCAAGAAAACCACTCAAAATCATTTACCTTGGTTTTTAAAATTTACTTCTGATGTTGCTCTCAATGTTCTCAAGTCTTTAAGTAGCCGTTCTTGCCAAAAAGCTAATAGTTTTAAACGGGTTCATTTTGTCTGGACACATTTTGTCAGCTGCAGCAATCAAAATCTATAACTTGCCATTGGTAAACAGTGTTCCTTTTCTGGCTAATAAATGATTGCCTTAGAAACTTAGTTTGGTTGTAGCCTTATTTTCATTTTTTTACTTTTATTTTTATGAAGGAATTCTGCTATAGGATATCCATTTTAAATTTTCAAGTTTTTTTGACCACTGCTTTCCTATGAGTTGGAAATACTGTGATGAGTGCTTATCTAATAATGTCATTATTATTAGGTAATAATAATGTTATTATTATTATTAGTTTATTAATAACTCTGTTAATGTCATTGTATTCTTTCGACACAGCTAGAGTGTCATTGTATAATAACACCATGCTTTGATATCTAACTTGATAACAAAATTCCACTGCATCTCAAGAGTACAGTATTCAAAGCTCACTTTTCTTGTTTATTACCCATCATGACAAAATGGAAATACATGGGTGATAAAAAGAATTTTAAAATGTTATTGTAGGGTGAAACCTCTGGCACTTGAAATGTTAAGTTACAACCGTAGTTTGTAGTCCGCAGTTATAACTGAGCAGTAGCACAAAGTGTCTCACACTGTTCCCATCACAACTACTCAACTCTGTCATTACCATGAAAGCAGTCATAGACAGTCAGTGAATGAATGAAAATGGTTGTGTCATTGTATTCTAGTGTAAAACTTTAGTTATGGTCTCTGAAATAGAGTTTCATGTAATTTTTATTGGCCTTGAAATATTCTTCTTGTGAAGGAGACAGTAGTGGACTGGACCACGCAGGGGGTCGCCATCCCAGTTGCTAGGCTGTTCCTCAAGGGATATAACTAGCAGTCCCAGTCCCAAACTTATGTTTGATCCTGTGTGTAAAATATAGAAATCCAAGTTGGAAATAATATACTCAAAATTTGGAGAATTTGGCGACTTGTGTACCAAACCGCTGAAAGAACATTATCAATGTGCCCCAAGAAAATGGAATGTCAATCTGTATTTGGAAATCCAGGGCAAAGGGCCCATGCCACTGAGAGAAGGAGTTGGCAAGGTCTTTGGAGATGGTCAAGACTGAGGTGCATGGGCAGACTGTAAGCCCCTACGGCATCTGAGCAGAAACCAACCCCATGGACCAAGCCAATGTCTCTCGCCGACAGCTATGGGGCAAGAAATCGGTTACAATAAAGTATAAATGCTTGTGAATAAATTTCTTTTAAAAATGTTATTTAGAGCAAAATCAAGCTTTTCCCTATTGTCATTCCCACAGACTTGCATTTCATTAGACGTCTTGATAGCAAGAGAATGGAGTGGACTAACCACTAACATGTAGGGTGTGTGCTGGGCTCGTGAATGTCACCAGGTGGGGCCTGGTAGAAAAAACACCAGACTGGGCAGCAAGATCACTATCAAGAGAAGACCCACTGCAGTAGTCCTAAACGAACCTAGAGCTCACCATCCCAGGGACTGTGGTGACCGCAATGCAAGAAACTCTTGACCCCATATACCGATGGGCTCACAGGCTACCAGGAAGCTGCTGGCGTTGGTCAGGTTAGCTCCAGAACTGGACAGTTCTTAACTTACAGGTTGAAGTTTTTTACTCTTGCTTCAAGGTCACAGAATAGTCTTCCATAGAGATTTGAAAAGAGTGGTTTAAAAGTTTTTCTCCTGGCCTGCATTTTCTCCTAGAGTTCCTCAGAAAATGGTCTGCCTGACCCTGGACAGGGCACGGTAGTCAGAAGTGAGGTCCCCAAAGCCAAGATACTGGGAATACATTGAGTACGGTTGGCCCTCCATATCTGCGACTTTGGTATCCGTAGGGTCAATTGACTGAAGATGTGGAGAGCTGACCGCATCATTCTATGCCATTTTATATAAGGGACTTGAGCATCCATGGATTTTGGTCTCCTGGAACCAGTCCCCTGCAGATACCGAGGGAAAACGTTATTTTCTTTCTGAAGGCTTCTTGGGTGTGTCTTCCTTTCGGGAGACTCTTCTGATGCGGTGTGGAGTGCGGTGAGGAGAATGGGTGCAGTGGTGCTGATGGCAGCGTTGTCAGAAGAAGCCCTAACAATTCGGCCTCCAAACCTGAAATTTTGCTCTGCCCACATGTATAGAGGAGAAGAGGGCCATCTCCTCAAACAATCTCCTGTGCAGAATTCATATCCCCAAAGCTGAGTGAGTTTTCAGAAGGTGTATTACTGTGTTCTAGAATTGGTTTAATTTAACATCTGGAGAACTAGAGGAAGCTAGGCTCAGTTTGGTGGGCTTGTTCTGGGAGTCTCATTTTCTTGTCTCCCAAAGTGCAGGATAATACCTCATGATGTCTTTGTGCCAGCAGAGTTCTCTCTCCCCACTGTTACCTACTGGCTAGAGAGGTAGCTCTGATGGGGAGGTTCTCTGAGAAGCCCGCAGTGAAAGAGCTGTCCCCCGGGGATCCTGTAGGGTGGTTCTGGCTCCACTCCCAGTGTCTGGGTGTTAGAACTGGTCCTTAAGCCTGTGGTCATGGGGACAGGAGCCACAGCCTGCACAGTTCACCGCTGAACACAATAGAGGACTTGTCCAGGGAATAAGAACGCTGTTTATCCTCCTCTGCACCCAGAAACTTACTTACATTCCTCTTTCATAGACACAACTCAATCCTTATGTGAAAACTCTCCCTTTAGGTGAACTATTGAAATAAATAAGCAAAAATAAAATCCCCAACAGGTTTCCCAAAGAACTGTCAGTGGCAGTCTAGTTTTGCTCCCAGGGTAAAACTTGTCTTGTCCCCCAACAGTCATCTCTAAATGTTTCTGGACCTTGTTTTCAAGTTTGGAGAGTTTATCTCCCCCTGCCCACGTGGTCCCCAGGAGAAATTTAAATGTGGGAGGAGGGGACAGAGGGCAGGTGCCTTGCCAGTCCAGTTTAACTCCTAAAAGGGATCAATCTGCCCTTTAGGATATTACAATCAAATTATGCTAACAGAAGGGACGAGATTCTCTTATGTTTGAGTGTATACTGTATGGACAGCCAACACGTGCACAAATAAGAATAAGGAAAGTCACAAACTATGTGATTTAATGGAAAAATTCTTAATGATTGCCCAGCCACGTCAAAATTAGATGACCATCTTCTGTGGGCTCAAGTATAAAAATACGAGTCTTATGAATTGTTTCTGTGTCTTAACTCAGCTCAGGGTTTAGCCTCTGAAACTAGTCAAGAAAGCTGCAGTCTGCAGACCAGAGAATGTTTAGTGTCAAACTGGTCATTCAATATTTATAAAGGTTCAGGTCAGAGCATCTCTACAAATAGTTCCTGAGAAAGAGATAATCATCCCATCAGTTCTGAGAAATATAGAGAGAATCTTAATTTCAAGCGACTCATTTAACATAGAAGCAGCCTATTAAATTCTCTACTTTAAAATTCCGATGTATAAAATTTTGAATGGCTTATAAATGCCTGTTCAGCTCTGTTATCACATGTGAAGAGGATTATTACAAAGATTCTAAATGCTTAAAGAATAATGGGCTCATTCTCCCACTTGTGAACATTTAGAGCAGAGTCCGAGATCCTCCTGCTTTGGAATGAGAAGTAGAGCGAACAAATAAAATGGAGTCGCTATAGTCAAGCTGCCAAATTACTAAAAAGCAAGTATGTTGAGGTATAGGGAAAAGATTCCATTCTTGTTTTAACTAGCCTGGGCAATTAAGCTTTTGGACTTTCCAGTCCTGTGTCAATGCCTGAATACACACCAAACCTCCAGATAACCCTCTTGTTAGCCCTTGAAGGAATGAGGAAAGAATGTTCGCATATCCAGACCACCAGTCATCTAGACGATAATCTCAATGATCCAGAGGCTAAGAATGTAGGACTCATTCTTCTCAAGAATGCACTCTTTACTACAAAGAATCCTAGCTTTTCCATCTTCTTCAGAACCCATCCGCGTAGCTATCAAGGAGATGTCTGTAAAATATATCTCGCTTTTTAATCTCTCTCCTGATTAAACCTATGTGATGGTTCTTCACTGCCAGTATGAACAAGTTCAAACTACTTGACACGTCACATCAAGTCCTTCTCCATCTGGCTCCCATTCATCCCAGTGTCCTTCTCAGACACTCTCTGCCATGCATCCTGTGGGAGAGACTGCACCATTACCCAATTTATGTTCTCTCCTTCTCAATTAAAATAACAACTTTTAATCACATTTCCTAGTCTTTCTTACAGTTATCTGTGGTGGGGTGACAACCTATAGAAGTTAGACTATAGAATATAGTTATAGAATAAAGAATATAAAACTATTGTCCAAATTTGTAGAATGTAAATAGAAGTATCATGTAAGAGTTCTCAAGAACTTTTGCAGGATGGAGCTGGCATACGTCTTTTTCGTTTGCTCCCTTCTCCATCCTACAGCCTGGGACACAGATGTGATGGCTCCACTGGGACAATGAAGATGAGGGACACACCAAAGGGACGGAGGAGCAGCAAGCTGAAAGATGCCATGGAGTGGAACTGGCACGGTCTAACTACTTACTTCTGTAACTTTCTGTGAGAAATGAAGCTCTAACTTCGTTAAGCCACTGCTGTTCAGAGTCTCTCTGCCTTACTGTTGAGCCTAATACTGACTGACATAGAATTCAGTCCCAGATAGGGAATGTTGCAGGTGACCCCATGCTTGTCCTTTCTTCTTTATGCTCCATTGGGACTCAAGAAGTCAGCCAACCTCATGGTCTTTGAATTCTTTACTCTTGCCATTAAGGGTTTATTACCATAGCCACTTGGCCTAATAACACTTTGGTTTCCATAGATACTTTCCTCCCATTGACCACAAGTGATAACTTAAATGACTGTTCTGCCACTGCATACTGCAGACTGCTGTGTTTTGCAAAGGGTATCTGGCAGAATCATATCCAGAACCATAGCTTCAAGGCATCCTGGAAACATAGCTTTATTTCCAGTTCTGCAGAACAGGTAAGCATACTGGGAATGAATGTGGAGTAAGTCCTGAGTGTCCGGCTTCCATGTCTCAATCCAGCCTCAAGGGACAACTCATTCTTTTGCAGACTTGCCAAGACATTCATGCCTGCTTTACTTTCTGCATTTACTTCTACTTGAGCCTTGTCTTTCTTCCTCCCTCACTTCTCTGCCAGTGAGTTTATGCTGATTTTTTGAGATCTATATGCCACCCCTGGCAGAGCAGATCCCTCCTGCTTGCTGCTGGATCTCAGTAGCTCATTGACTATTCCTCAGTAAGTGTCCTTAGGCGAATCACTTATTGGTTTACAGATCTCTCTTCTCTGCTAAAATGTGAGTTCCTCGCTGGCAATATTGTAAGTGTTTACAGTATCTGTGCCTTCTTTGGCGTCCTATTTGTATTCTCAGTCTGGCATGGAGCAGGAGCTAAGGAAATGTTTGTTGAACTAGTGAATATTGATACTGGCTCCAAATAAAACTACCTCATCTCTCAGACTGTAGGGTTAAGGACAAACAGAGACTCATGGACATGGACAATAGACTAGTGATTACCAGAGGGTAAGGGGTGAGCGGGGAAGGAAGGAGGTAGGTGGGGTAAAAGGGGTCATATACATGGTGACAGAAAGAAATCTAACTATGGGAGGGGAACACACAATGCATATATATATATATATATATATATATATATATATAGAAGAGAGAGAGAGAGAGAGAGAGAGAGAGAGAGAGAGAGCGCCTTACTATTAAATTGTACACCTGAAACTTACTGGATTTTGTTAACCAATGTCACTAAAAATAATAATAATAATAAATTAAAAATAAATTTTAAAAAGAATAAAAAGAGTCTCGGCTCCAGAGTAGAACTGTGCGTGACCTCGGCTCTATCATGGACTAGCTGGGGGCATCTCGGGCATATTATGTAACCCTTCTGTGCCTTGTTTCTCTCTCTGTTAAATGAGCACAATAACACCAGATTTGTTGGGAGGATTAGATGATACAGTCCCTGTGAAGCACTTAGCACAGTACCCAGCACACAGATAGAATTCAATAAAAGTCAGCTATTATCATTTTATATTTGTTAATTTCTTGAACGCTCTCCACTTTCTCTCTTTTTCTCTTCTCTCGGTACTTTGCTTTTCAATATCATTTCACTTCAACAAACATTTCTCGAGCCCTATCACTGTGCCAGGATAAACAGTTGCTACCTTGTGAAGCTTGCTGGCTTTTGGAAAGGCAGATATATAAACCATGAGCTGCAAGGAAGCGTGGCATATGAATAACAGAAGTTCTCACCAGTTTCCATGGAAGCCTAGGAGGGACAGGGCTGGCCAGTAATGATTTACAGAGGGGGTGACCCTTGAGCTGGCTCTTAAAAGGAGACTGGGAGGGGCAGGAGACTTCTGGGAAGAGAGGTCAATGTGTGTAAAGGCATGGAGGTCTCCAACGCACAGCTGGCTTGGGGAGCAGCCAGTGGTTTAGTAAACTAGATGGATGGTCTTCACACTTGAGCATGCGTCCTAATCCCTTTAACACCTACGTACAATGCAGGTTGCTGGGGTCCTCTTATTAAATCTGGGGTATGGCCTGAGAGTCCATATTTTTAACAAGTTCTAGTTGCTACTCTTGTGGCTGGTTGGGCACTGCTCTCTGAGAGCACTGGGGAACCAGAGCACAGAGGGTGGGAGTAGGGAGCAGGGAATAGCGGGAGGTAGAGTTGGGCTTCACAAGCTAGCACAGGAGTTTAGATTTTATAAACAATGATGGCAACAAAAACCACAGAAGTGTTTTCAGGTAAAGAGTATACAATCAGATCTCGGTAGCACGAGTGGTTTTTTAAGGGCTCACGACTCAGCAGAGACGACATGAGGAATTGAATCAGGGGATTGGCGGGTGGTCCATCACTAGCTGGGCAGAATCCTGACCTGTGCCAAGTCCGCAGCCTCTCAGTTCAAGCCTCTTTCTCTCCTGGCTGCTTCTTTCTCCTGATCACAGAAAAAGAGATGCATCTTTCATTTTCAGGGTTAAAACTTTTGCTCCTGCCCTTCATTCCATCAGGACACCATCTCTGCATTTATCTCTTCCAAGCATCATCAGCCTTTCTCTGCGCCCCACCCCCGCTCTTCCTGTTGGGCATAATGTAAGCCAAACCTTCAAACACATATGAGCTCCCAGAATCACAGCACCCAACTACTCCTTTTAGCTGCTATTATTAATAACTTTTTTAAAACCAAAAACTTCTCAATGAATGGTTGTTGCCTGCCCATTTCCTTACACCCAGTGTCAACCCCCCAAGTCTTATTCTGCTCCTGCCTAAACAATGAGGTAGCAACTTGTCTTAGTTACTTTAACTGCATCATCCCTATGGCCACCAAAATATCTTAAGAGAATCCTACGTGAAGAGCTTTGGTAAAAATAGTGTTGAAAATGTCACAACGGAATTGAATTTTTAAGCCTCCAAGACTTTATTAACCTATTCTAAAACTTCTTACAGGAAATTCATATATAACAGAATACGTTATGGTTCCTAAGTTAGCCAACAAAATCCAAAATGTCTAAACTGATGAAATTAAAATAAAACTGAGACTTATGTGAAGTATAATTCCACTGAGGTGTATGTTTTATACTCTCTTCATCTATCTACTCCTTTGAAACCGAATTTATCCACCTTTGTATTAATTACTGTAATAAAATGTTCATGAATTGCCCATCATCTGTTTCTAAACTTTTTAATTTTTTAAAAGCTTGAGATAAAAATGGGGCTTATTTGACACTTGGCACATTAGCAAAACCTACTCTTAAAGGCTGTTTATTCAAATGTTGTAACCAAACATAGAATACCCATCAAATCCAGCTCAAGCTCTTGAATGTATAACAGGGATTGGTTTATTTCCTGAATAGGCAGTTTTCTGAGTGTTACTTATAGCTAGAGCCCTCACACTTTTGTTTTGAACTTTTCCCTTTCTTCTGGACCATTTATATTTCTGCTGTAAATCTTTGATGCTATGTAGTCTTTTCACAAATGCTTTCCAACAGTGAGGGAGCTGGAATATCTCCAAAATAAATTTTTGACTCAGGCAAGTGCCTTTTTTAATGTCAGTGAGTCAGAAGCGCTAAGAAGTTACAGAAACCAGACAGAAAAGCCCTTTTGTTATCAGTAAGTTTGCTCCTTATAAATGTTTTTCTTCTACTTTCTTTCTGCTGTAACTTTGCAAAAATCAACGGTTTTCTCAACTGTTCATATTTTTTCCTGGAGGTAAAAGGAATGATTTTATTTTTTAATTAGTGAGAACACCAACAATTTTTTTTTCATTATTATCAGAATCTTCTAGGTTTAAGCGCTTCTCTCTTTTTAAAGCGAGAAACATCCTCTTTTATCCATTTACTTTATTTGATTAGGAGGCACAGAATAGAAAGTCTGTAATCTTACCTCCTATGCTTCCTTTTTCCTGGATCCCCCAGAGAGCTCACACTGGGGAGATTCACCCCCAAATGTGCAGGCAGAGCTGAGGTTATGCAGCATTCCTGAAGGGAGCCCTGAGAAGTCCAGTGAGATGGAGCTGGGAGAGGAGCAGGAAAAAAAGAGAGGCCAGCTTTCTCTGTCCCGCTCCAACTCTAGTGACTACTCCCAAATTGAAAAAGAAAATCGGCCACATTATTTTACACTTGTAGCACTCCTGTGAAATCCAAGTGTTTATCTTATTGGTTTAGTTGCTCTAGCAAGTGCAAAATACATTACAGATCGTTTAAAAACAGCCCAAATATTTTCTCCTCACTCTTTCCCGCCAACTCGATTTGAAATTGACATTCTCAGGTTTTCTTTTCTCATCTGGGAGGAACCCAGATGATTTCTGTTTGCAGACAATAAAACCCTGCCCCATCCTCACACTAGATCTGCCTCTTCTAGTCTGGGTCAGGGAGCTGACTCAAAATGACAGTGGTGACATTGGATCACTGGGGATTCTCCCAAAGGGCAATCAGACTGGATCTGATGGTTTTCCTGAAGGTTTGTAGTTTCCCAGAAATGTGAAGAGGTAGGGAATTGGGGAGCAATTATTGTGAGTGAATGTCTAGCACGCCCTAGAATGTCTCCAGGTGTGACATCATGGAAATATTCTCTGGCTCTTTGAATGTTATCCCAAAGTTTAGCCCATTGCAGGAGCTGGCACCAGACAGATATTTTACGAATGAATAAACTGTGAGAATGAACTAAACACATACTCCATAAATACTAGGGACAGTCTTAGTTATTTTCTTTCAAATGTTTTGATTTGAAAATGTCTTAGCCATTTCCCACAATCTTGTTTCCAGATTCCATCTTCCCAAATTGACGACATAATGGTTATTGGCCTAATGACCCCTTCATACCATCAGCAAACCTGACGGCAATGATGGCATTCCATCTCTTGGTCCCTGTTAAATTTGAGCACAACAGTGGGAAGGTTTGAAACAATTATGCCCCTGAAAATATGTCAAACGTGATCATGTTCTGAGAACTCTACATGCTGCATGTGACCATGAATAAAACCATCAGGCTATGAGCTTCCGAGGTGGTAAGAGCGAACGCCCTGTGTTTGCTGACATTCTTCTTGACTGCAAGGTAGAGATAATCAGATGACAATAAGATTGATCTCTTTCCTTGTCTGTAGTCAGCATTTTTGGAGTTTGCCCACCAGATGTGCCATTCAGGAAGACCAAAAGTACAACTGGATGATTATAAGCAAGATCAAGGACGTCATCCCTCGCCAAGAGAAGGTTATGAAGACCAGTAGAACCGTGCATGATGGCTTCCCAGTCTACATGCAGGTGGGTCCTTGGACTAGAGTGCCCCAGCACCTACCCTGAATTCACGTCCTGGGGAACATGGCGCCCAGTGCACTCTCTCCTGAATCAATGCTGGACCGATTTGATCAGAGGTTTTCAACCTGTGTCCTGCAGAATCTGATATGATTTGCTCGGAAGCCTTGTTGGCCAGTGGGTCTTCCTGAGGGGCTGATGCGGGAAGATGGTCTGCAAGCCTCCCCCCCACCTTTTGCTGCAGGTGACAAAGTCCCTTTCCTCCTCACTAGGAACAGATATAGCAATAGGGTTGGCCAGGTCCCAGGTGATGCACACACTTTAAGCAGAACAAAGAAGTACACATGAAACCCAGAACAGGAAAGGTTATCGCAAATAAGGCAATAAGCCAAGCACAGGCTCCGAGGGCTCCTTATCTCTATGTGAGAGAATGTTTCAGGCCCACGGCACACTCCCCAGTAAATACAATAAGGAATGTAAAGGAAAAAAGAAACTACCTAACAGGAGTGTAGCCAAGAGGGCGAAAGCTGCCCCCGTGCAGTGCTATTATGCACAGAACCAAATGAGAAAAAGGGAATTCTCTGGCATCTTCGCCAAAACAAAGGACTACAATTAGCAGTAATCATGCCACCAGATTCAAGCATCAGGCTTCAGAAATCTATTTGGAGCATACTAGATAGTTGCTATGATCTAAATCCATGATTACTCACCGGACATGTTTTAATGAGATAATATATATTCAAGTGTTTTGTAAACATAACGATTAAAAACAATTATTTATGTTATTGCTGTTAATAATATAATAATGGTCACAAATAATATTATTAGTAATTAAAAGTGTAAATTTTTTTTTACATATCCAAGAGGCTTTTTGGTCAATTGGCTGTTATTAATTCTATATGTAATTTAAATAGGCCTTATTTCCTGTCTTTTTAATTCTGTGGATAATTGCCATATGATAAGGTACTTAGGTTGCAAGGATGACTAACTGAACTTTATCAATAAATCTGGGCTAAATAAGGCTAATCATTCTGTATTGCTTTATTTTTCCCCATTCCTGTGCTTTCCAAAATGAGTCAGCCTGCCTTCAGAATTCTTCAAATCATCATTTTAATTTTGTTCCATTACATCCTACTTTACTTTTTTGTTAGTCGGCATTTAATGAGGCTTTGGTTTGGATTATAAAGTGGATATTATTTTTAAATCTTACTTGATCTGTGATAACTTGGGCTCTGTCTCTCCACTTAAAATGACAGCAATATAGAGTTCTATTTTATCAAAAAGTATTATTAGTTTATTTCCTTTAGGTCAAGCACACCAGAGACCTATCAATTAAAATTCAAGTCATCCCCAAAATAAAAGGTAGGTCTTATTCTTCAAGTGAATTCTAATTTTGCAAGGAACACATCCTCGTAGATGAAGAAAGCAAGCCCAGCTAAGATCACCCAGGCAAGAGAGAAGGGGTTTGAGAATGTACTATTAGATTCATTATTATCTAGTCTCCTTCTCGTCAGAACAACCCATGGTACTTTTTGCTTACACTGGAAAGAAATATGAGAGAGAAAAAAACTACAAGCCAGAATGAGATAACTTACTATTTTATTCACAATTTTCAAGTATAAAAAATAAAAACTTTAAAATTGATTTTGAAACAAAACAGTATGACAGTGGCAAACAGTTTTATTACCTAGTAAAGGAAAACCACGCATTATAAATAAACTATTTTATAGAGTTTTGACATTATATCAGGTAAAAGTCCAATTATTTTTTAAGTGTGTCTTCTATGAAAATAAAAGATAACACTCCGAAAGCTTTAAAAAAAGCTCCACCCTGACATGTGCACATACCGCATCAGAGAAACACTTGCAGACAATTAGAGGCATTTCTGTAAATTTTATGAAAAGGTTTTGTGTCCTTTTGTGTTTCAAAATTTATTCTGATTGTTTTAGAATTCAATGGAAGATGTGGAGAGCAAGCGAGTGGCAAAAGCAGTAGCATCAGTAGCAGCCAAAGCAGCAGCAGCCATAGTGACACTTTGAGCTTCGACGCAGGCAGCAGCAGAGGCCATGACAACAGTAGCACCCACAGCCATGGACACACGCCCAGCCCAGTAGCAGCCAAACTGCCCCAACAACAGCAGGTAAAGCACATTCTTCCAGGGGCAGCAAAGTAGGAAGAGCTCAGGATGTACCTTTGTCCAACATATGTATGCAGGTGGTGTTAGAGCAAAAACCAAATAATAAAACCAAGAGTTATAAGATGGTTGGTTAAGGTAGAGAGGCCCAGTCACTCTGTAATATTTTAAAAAAATTTTTAAGCAGTGAAAGGGAGTATTAGAATCCAACTTTTCTACTTGAACTTTTTCTTCATATAGAGCCCAATGTGCCAGGTGAGCATGAGAAAAATGATCTCATTCAAACAGCTTATGCTTATGGGACTGAACATTTTTATTATGGAAACACATGCAAGCTAATTCTTTCTTTACTATTTCCATTAAGATTGTGATTACATATTATCATTATTGTGGTGGTCTGCTTATTAAAAATATATATTTCTCCTCTTTGTTCTGTTTTAAAAACAGAGATCCAACATTCTTTTGAGATGACGGAAAAAAAATCTATGGAATATGTGAAAAGTCTGCCGCTGAAAATAAATCGGAATTCCAATGCCCGATAGTTACTGACCTAAGGTGAAGTGACCATTACTCAGTCTTGATATTACCAGGCGGCACCTGTCATTCAGGTACGAAGGGAAATGCAGTACTTTTGTTGAGATACCGATACCCCAAATACCTACTTTTATACTAAGAGAATAGTAACTTATCCTGAGACACATCAGTTTATCTAATATAAAAGGACCCTTCACTAGCTCATGATTGTGAATTGATACAACACAATTCACATGCTGACAGGACGTGTCTAGCACAACTCAGTGAAGGAGGTGCTCGACAGGTTAAAGGAAAAAAAAAAACCACACAAGTACATCCCCGTGGTAGAGATGTGTGCAGTGGGCCCCCTAAATCTTGCTATCTATCTTGAAAAATCCCATTAGAGACTTAGGTTCAATGTCGATAAGAAAGACCTGCCTCTGGAAATGGCTGATACATAATATAGCATGCCAATTTCTTTCTATCTTTTTACCTTTCATGAACCAGTGAAGTCAAACAATATCACTGGGGCTAGAATTCAGGTCTTTTAATTCTGTCCAATTCCAAAAGTTCAGGAAAGGCAGCACAGATACCAGTGGAATCGTAGTGATGATCAGGATCAATTTGCTAAGAACCAGGAGTATTATAAGTAGGACAGGTTAGCTCCCTATGAAATTAAGCCTGATTAGTGCATCCACCTCCTGATTTATGGGGATGTATCATTCTGGCCGTGGAATTCTGTGGAGCATGTTAAGCATGACAGTTCCTTTATGTCACCAGAATACTGTTGTGTGCGTTATTGAAATGCAGTTCTTCTTAGTAAAACTGCCATCACTATGACCATCGCTACCATAGTCAACATCATCATTAACTTCACCGTTGCCATAGTCTATATGAACATTAAAGCAATTTCTAATATGTTTAAATCAACCAGAATACTGGAGAGTCCTATTCTGTATCTTGAGCCTTGTGGAAGAAATGGACATTGCAGAACAGCTGGTACATCGATACTGTTATGGGTTGTGGAGAAATTTGATAGCCAGGCAGAGGAATTTGGATGCAGGAGTTCTTGCTGTTCTGGAGCAGGAATATGACAGGTGGGTGCAAGGTACTAGAAATTCAGTCTGGGTGAATTTAAGGAGAAAGAGACAGGAATGGAGGCTGCAGCTGGAAAGTCCAGAGGCAGCAAGACGTGACTGCAAGAGCTGGCTGCAGACAGGTGGTCAGATAGCCAGGGGTTGAATCCTGGCTTCACTACTCATAGAAACTTGCTTCTTGGGAAAGTCAACTTGTGTGCCTTAGCTTTGTTAAAATGGGGCTGAGAATCTTCCTTGGCTCACGTGGCCATTACTATGATCTAAGAGCAAGGATTTGGATTGGCACAGTAGTAGGTAAGGAGAAGAAATGTTAAAAATCAAACAAATAAAAAACTCCTCTCAAAGTTTTGAGCCTGGGAGAATGAAAGAATCACTACCAAGAATATAAGGGGACTTTAAGATGAGGAAAATAACCTGCTTCCTATCAAAAACAATATTTCAACCTAAGCTTCTCAAATCCACGAAAGTAGAAGTACATTTCTATTTTGTTTCTAGTTAGTTAAAATATGGTCTTCTTCTGTAAGATCTAGGATGAGATCTTTGTTTTAATAATATTTTGGTTCTGGGAAAGGATTTTACAGCATTTTAAATGTTATTTGTGTATAGTAGGTTTAAAATAAATTTAAACTCATATCATGTAAGTAGTACTGTAATTGTCGTTATTTCATGAGGTCGATAGTATTATCTTTTATATTCATGAAAAGAATGATTATGTCTATTGATGTTTAAACAGGAGAATCCCTAAAGATACAAATAGCTTTCAAATGTTCTTTTCATCTAGAACCCACTGGTGTTGATGAGCAGGGGAACATAGACCACAAGTATGAGAATTTGGTCAAAACTGTTGAAGCTCTCACGTCATGCGCCTGTAGTAAAATGCAGTGCTCTTTATGAAGCTGTAATCCACAAGTTTAGACCATTGGACCACTGTCTTTAGATTTATTTTTTGTTGCGAGATCACAAATTATATTTAACTCGATAGTTGCTAATATAAAAATCATATCATCCCATATTATTCATGGTTTCCTAAGAACTTGTTTTGAGACTTGGAAAAGAATGCCTTTAAGTGTGTCAAATCCAATAAACTTTGTGTTTTAAAAAGAAAACGCGAGTGTATAGAAACTCAACTTGTTTTTGTATGTTGATTTTTGTATCCTGCAACTTTATTGAATTTTTTTATTGGTTCTAACAGTTTTTTGGTGGGTTCTTCAGGGTTTTCTGTATGTGTGTAATATATATATATATATAACACACACACACATACAGAATATATATATTATATATATATATACACACACACTATATGTATATATATATATACACACACACACACTCTCTCTCTCTCTCTCTCTATATATATATATACACACACTATATATATATATTTTTATATATATCATGTCATTTGCTAACCGAGACAATTTTGCTTCTTCCTTTCTGATTTTTGTTTCTTTCTCTTGCTTAATTGCAATTTCAATTTACTTAGCTCTTTAACATTTTTCACGATGTTTTATACTTTCCTAGGTAGAAGTCTTGTGTCTTGCAGCTTTCCTCTATTCCTTATTATTTTCAAACATCTTGCCCCATCCTTCTTTCATCCCTAATTCCTGAGGTACTTCTTGCAGTTATGAAAAATTTTGAGGATTCTATAAATTAATTTTTTTTCTCTGCTTTCCTTTGTTGACCTAGTGTAAATGAACCAGGAGGTTTCACTAGAATTAAATGACAAAGTTTTATTCAATTATCTTCAGATTTGCAAATTTGGAAAAACTACCAGGTAACATCCAGAATGTCCCCAAGAAAAGAGTAAAGTTGAAAATTCTTATCGTTATAAAGTACATTCTTGAGGAGAACAGTCCTGCATTCTGAGCCTCTGGTTTGTTCCGAGATGGGAATCTTTCAGATGTTGAGTGGCCTGGATAATGGATGTCAGGTGGTCTAAATATGTAAACATTCTTTCCTAAGCTTTTCTCATGAACATTCTTTCCTAAATTCTTCAGAAATTCATCTACAAGATTTATATATAACTCCAGGCATTAACTCATGACTGAAGAATTTAAATGTTTAAGTCCTAGTTAAAGTAAAATAACATCTATTCCTCATGTTTCAGCCCATTCTGATTTAAGCAATTTTGTTACCTTGGCTATAGTGACTCCTTTTTGTTTCTTCATTATTTCCTCCTTTCCCTTTCAATCAAGACTTTTCCTTAGAAAACATCATAGATCAAACAAGCAAGCATGTCAAGGTGGCAATGCCTTCCCTGGGTCCGTCATGTCTCTCAAAGCGGAGAAATAGATTAGAGACATGTTTGTCATAAATGAATCTTTTAGCCAGCTTGATGTTGTTGCCAACTTGAAAATTTGGGCTGAAACATTAGGAAAAGTTTCATTAAGACATTATTATTATATATCAGTTATGGAAACCAGTCTCAGTTCTTGAGAATAAGTCGATTCAGTTAAACAGCTGTGTCTCATTTCAGGAGGCAACAATGCAGGTGGGTGTCCAAAGCTGGGGCCTACGTGCAAGAAATCAGGTATTTAGTAAGTGGTGTCTCTATGAAAACAAACAAACAAAAAAACATGGTTAATAAGTGAATCTGACTATAATCCCAGTTTCTGAGTTCTGAAGGCAGCTACTCAAAAAGATTTCTAGGTGTCAGCTTTGAAACTGTTTCAAATGGAATGAAGGCAGGCAGTGACAATCTGACAGATTCTCCTGGTTTGCAGTTTAAATGTCTCTGGTGATTTTTCTGCAACAGGCACAAAGATTGCCCATGTTTAACTGCCATGGTGATTTCTCTGAAGTTTATATCAAACTGTCCCATTTTAGCTTGGATGGCTATGAAAAAAAGGGTAGTTTTTGTTATCAATGATTTTGTTCTCAAGTCAAAGGATAGGGAGAAAAATCAGATATTGGAAGAAAGTAGAAAAAGTCAGGATCTAGTCCAGTTTACAGGTAAAAACAAAGCCTCAATAAACAAGGAACAGCACTAGAATCTAACATCCATAAAGGAGTATTACTAAAACATAATTTTTCTCTCTAAAATCATCCTAATTTTTACCAAAGACAGCCAAATTAAGAAAAATTTGTTTGCAAAATAAGTCTAGTTTCAATCAACTTGGTCTGTTAATTACATAAGAGCAGCAAGAATAGTAATTATCCATATAAATCTGCTTTGCTAAGATTTTGAAGATTCAGATTGTACTTCAAAAGGTCTCTCGAGGCCAGAAAAGCTAAGGCAACAATTTGTCATTAGACTCTGCCTACAACACCTATAGATTTGGGCAGGTTCCTCTCTTCTGAATTCTCCAAAATATCTTGAGGTTACCATACCTGCCAGGAAGTGATCTTGTTCGCTCATCTGGTAAAGCTGCTGAGAATCCTGTGAGCAAGGTACCAGGTTGATATTTCCAAGGGTTTTATTGGCTTCTGTAAATCAATCTTAGTTTCGTAAAGTTCTTAAAGTTGTCTGGTTACATCTGAGTCTATGCACATCTCTCTCAAATATGACATTCCAGTGAAAGCCTTGGTTATATAACCAATTCTTCCAATTGTGTCCTATTACAAGGAGAACAGGTTCCTTTTGAATTTATGCAAATAACAATATTGCCATGAAAATAAGAATACTCACTGAAAATTTCTGATTTCTAGAGGGATCAAGTAGGGAGGAAAGATTAATGTTTTAATTCTGCTTATAAAGATGTAATTTATCAAATTGCTGTAGGTCATAGGTAGCTTAGGAGAAAAAATATCCTTATACCTAGGAAAATAAAAATAAAAAAATAACTAGCATTGTTTCAAAGAAAGTTAAAAATTATAATTATCTTCAATTCATTCAGTCCCACGTTATTAATTGTTGGTCTTGATCTTTTTGTTAGCAGTTTTATGAATCCAGTTTTTCCTTAGAGTTCTACAAATTCTCACCCAGTTCAATGTTATGACCTAGAAGTTTATCAGAAATCTATATTTTAAAGTGTCAGAGTCCTCTCCATGAACCTCTCTGAGGATGAAACAGAGTTGTAAAAAGTATCAGAGTAAGACTATGACACTAAATGAAGAGCTTTACCGAGCCATACATAGTTAAAGATCTGATTACAATGTATTTGACAAAGAAATTTGCTTTTCTCTGCAACATACAGCATTTTATGATAATACCGTATCAGGACATTTTTAGATTTTTAGAAGTTTTATATAATTTCTAGAATATGTATGGTAATAACAATACCACATATACACAAATACAGCATAATTATTATTTTGTATTTGACAATGCTTCTCATGTAACTTTAGCATAGCAAATATGCCTAAATTGTTTATATTTGAGAGAGAAAGAGAACCTTTCAAATGTTTCGGGTATCCTTCTTAAAAATCTGAAAGTTATTTTCAGATTCAGAACAAGACTCACTTAATTTTTGAAATTTGGAAAGTTTATCGAAAAATATCAAACATTTAAAGCACTTGGTCAAATAGCATCATAGGTCACTGTAACATAATATTTAGTTATCCATTTAATCATGGTGACAATGAAAGACTTTGCAGACAAATACAGAAAGTTAAATAATTGTAAGCAAAATTTAGCTCTTTTAGTATTAAGAAGATGTGGTTAATAAAGGAACCAACACCCCGATACAGAGCATGGGAAATCATTTTAATAAAACACAAAATCTTTGCTTTCCTTTTATAATCCCTTATTAATAGCATACCAATTGTACTGAAAAATTTTGTCCTTTTAACAGAGAAAGAATCAAACTAATCTTGCATCAACTTACTTTTGATATTGAAATTCCTTAAATTCATTTTAATCTTATTTAGCTTGACCACGCATAACATTTTCTTTCTTAAGGCTCCTTTTCACCAACCTTTTACAACATTATTAGTCCATTTTAAGATGTCTCTTGTTCTCTTACTCATTTAGAAATAGCCAGCTTACTTTAGGATAAACCACTTTCTTTTAATGTCCTCAAAACATGCAATTTCATACCTTATACTTTCTTTTACTGAAAACGTATTATTTCCTTGTATTCAAAGTTGTTTGTTTCCCTTATTATTCCAATTAGTTTTAATTACATATGTTCATCAATAGATCTAAATTTATCTTTTAGTTTACCTATATATCTTTTAGTTTACCTATAATAAAAAATCAAAATAAGTGAACTTAGACTTATTTAGCAATTAATGTTTTAGTATTTTATCTTATTTGTAAATGATCTAGATATTCAATGATCATATCCTTTAATTTAGCTAGCAAAATTTTAAAGTTTCAAGCAACCTAAGAGTTTGGAAAGCCATATATTTTTGTAAGCATAAGTATAATTATTGCTAAAGAGTTTACCTTAAAAAATCTTTTTATCTTACTTGCATTTATTTATTAGTTGTTAATAATCATGTTTAAATTACTCATGAAAATTGCGTCATACTGAGTTATTTTTCTGGCTGACAAATTTTGCAACAGAGATATCATAAACTTAATTGACTAATAAAAATAAACCTAGGTAGAATAAAAGCATTATACTTAAATCTGATAACTCTAAAGAGTGCCTATTTAACCAAACCAAACTCAAACTAGCTTTAATATCAAATACTTTCCCAGGTCATATGATCATGAAAAAGCATTTGGGTTAGTTTCTATTATATTTTTGAGACTTTTTATATAAGCACTTAATCCCTGTAAAGCCAATTTAACAGAGCTCTTTATAAACCAATTCTAGTAATATCCTCCAGAGGTAAACATACATACACATATATAGACAGACAACCAGAGACTTGATATTTTCATTTAAAAATTTCATCCATGAGACAGATAAAATACAGTAAAAACCCACTAATGTATAATAGTTGAATAAGTTCAGTTTATTTGTTCAGATTGCTAAGGCTTTTACTAATTTAGAGAAGACTTTTAAAATTAGTGTTTGTCTTTGACAAACAATTTTTAAGGAAGGGGATACTACTGCAAGTAGTCTACAGATTCAGTGCAATATCTATCAAAATACCAATGGCATTTTTCATAGAACTGGAACAAATCCTCCTAAAATGTATATGGAATCATGAAGGACATCAAATAAACAAAACAACTTTGAGAAAGAAAAACAAAGTTGGTAGTATAATGCTACCTGATATCACATTATACTACAAGGCTACCATAATCAAAACAGCATGGTACTGGCATAAAAACAGACACATAGATCAATGGAATAGAATAGAGAGCCCAGAAATAAACCCATGCCTATGTGGTCAATTAATTTATGACAAAGTAGGCAAGACTATACAATGGATTAAGGCAATCTCATCAATAAATGATGGTGTGAAAATTGGATGCATACATGCAAAAGAATGAAACTAGATCAATTTCTTACACCATATACAAGAATAAACCCAAAAAGAATAAACTTACATGTGAGACCTGAACCATAAAACTCCTAGAAGAAAACATAGGCAGTAACTCTCTGACATTGCTGTTAGTAGCATTTCTTTAGATATGTCTCCCCAGGCAAGGAAAACAAAAAATATACAAATTGGATTACATCAAACTAAAAAGTTTTGCACAGTGAAGGAAATCATCAACGAAATGAAAAGACATCTTATTGATTGAGAGAAGATATTCGCCAATATGCATCTGGTAAGGAGTTAATACCCAAAATATATAAGGAACTGATACAATTTAACACCAAAAAAAAAATCTCATTAAAAAATACGCAGAAGACCTGAATAGACATTTCTCCAAAGAAGATATAGAGATGGCCAACAGACATATGAAAAGATACTCAATATCACTAGTCATCAAGGAAATTCAAATTAAAATCACAATGATATATCACCACACACCTGTCAGAATGGCTATCGACAATAAATCAAAATACAACAAGTGTTGGTGAGGGTGTGGAGAAAAGGGAACCCTTGTAAACTATTGGTGGGATTGTAAATTGGTATAACCACTACAGAATACAATATGGAGGTTCCTCAAGAAATTAAAAATAGAACTACCATGTGACAATTCTACTTCTGAGTATTTATCAAAAGAAATCCAAAATACTAATTTGAGGCATATATGCATCCCTATGTTCATTGCAGCATTATTTACAACAGCCAAAATATAGAAGCAACATTGATAGATGAATGGATAAAAAAGAGGTAGTACATATGTACAATGAAATATTACTCAGCCATAAAAAAGAATGAAATCTTGCTGTCTGTGACAACCTGGTTGAACCTAGAGGGTATTTTGCTAAGTGAAATAAATTAGACGGAGAAAGATAAATACCATACTATTGCACTTATATGTGAAACAAACTCATAAATACAGAGAACCAATTGATAGTTGCCAAATGGGGAAGAAGGGGAAGGGATTAAGTACAAATTGCCAGTTATAAAAATAGTCATGGGAATGTAAAATACAGCATAAGGAATATAGTGAATAACATAGTAATAACTATGTATGGTGTCAGATGGGTACTAGATTTATGGAGTGATCACTTTATAAGTTATATAAATGTCTAGTCACTACGTTGTACACCTGACACTAATATGGTATGTCAACTATAATCGAAAAAAAAATATTTTTAATTTTAAGGAGGAGGAAGCTGCTTATGCAAAGGAACCTTTTCGGCTCACTGTTGTTTTAAAATTTCTCACCTAGACATTTTTTTTCAGTCTTAGAAACTGAGGAAGATAAAGATAGCTGAACTTTAAACTGCTTCTAGAGCTGCTTTCTAGATTTACAGAGATTTGTAAAATAAGGACATTTGCTCTCAATTCTTCAAAGAATTGGGTTGTAACTCAAGTGACATCAAGGTTGATCTACCTCAACTACACCATCCCTAGTTTGCTTCTCACCCTTTGCGTTCCTAGTTTTATTTGGCTTCGGAGAGAAGGCATTTTTTTTTTTTTAAATTCCTATTAGGCTCTGAATCTTCAATTCCAATTTTGCTAAATTTACAATCGTAAATTTATTACATTTAAAAAATCTCATCATCTTTCAAGCTAGAGACAAAACAATTTTTTTGAAGCATCTGCTCAGGAATTTTTTTAGAGCCGTTTTTTGAAGTCATCTTCTTTTAGACGCTTCTGCATATCTATCTAAGCATGCATTCCATTGTCCCTGAGAGATTGGGAATTCTTTCATTTAAGTTGGGGGGTGGGTTGGGGAGGATTTAAAGTAAAGGTTTTCCTGAACGACCATTAGAGTATTAAATTATTTTATATTTATAAGACATCTGAACATCAATGAAAGAGGGAAGCTCGAAACCCACAGAACTCATTACTAGAATCCCAGAGTTGTTGCGTAGATGACAGAGACAAAGGACTCAAGCAGGTACTTGAGGCCCTGGAATTGAAGCACTGGGTTTTTTGATTCTGTGACTTCTGACACCATAAATACTGACCAAGTGTAAATAAATCAGGAGGCTTTGCTAGAATTAAGTGATAAAGTTTTATTCATGAGTCATAAGATTTCCAAATTTGGAAACACTATCAGGTAATACTAAGAGCGTTCTGAAGAACAAAGAAAAGGTGAAAATTCTTATGTAAAAAGTACATTCTTGAGAACTAGTCCTGCGTTCTTAGCTTCTGCTTTAATCTGAGATGGTGATCTTCCAGATGGTGGGTCTGGATAATGAATGTCAGGTGATCTGGATACATAAACATTATTTCCTAAGTTCTTCATAGGGTTATCTATAGGATTTATGCATATGCCCCGGCATTGATGCACAACTAAAAAGTTAAGTTCTCAGACTAGCCAAAATCATCATCATCATCATCATCATCATCTATGATTCATGATTCAGCCATTCTAATTTAAGTAATATTATTTGCTGGTCTATGACAACTCCATTTTATTTCTTTATTCTTTCCTAACTACACTGTTGCGGTTTGGGGCACTTACTTTCCAGTGTCCGAAATTTTGCTGTTGGCATCTACTGGTCCTTGTGGGCTTAGGGTTTTACAGAGAAAGCATATGAGAAAACAGAATTAGGTGACTGTTTTCAAACCGCCATGTTAACAGAGAATGGATATCAGTATCTTAAAAATCTTTTGGCTATTGCAACCATATTGCCCAGTCATCCTTTCCAAGAACCCCTACACCTCCATCTGGGTTCTCCCTCTCCTTTCAAACTCCACAAGGATTATAAGACATAATAAGCCAAAGAGAGTTGCAGTGTGTGTGTGTGTGTGTGTAGGATATAATTAGTACAGATGACATTTACTTTATTGAGTCAAATGGTCAGATGTACCCTGGGGGCACTGGCTCACTGGGGTAAACATTCACCAGGGCCTTTCTCCTATGTCCAGCCTACATATCCCCAATTTTGTCTACTGTCCAGCCCCTCCAGTGACTGAGCAAAAGCACCTTCCAGCGTGCCCCACCCTCCACCCTGTGATAGGCCCCACCCCGCCTGTATCTTCAAGAAAGTCCCTTTCCAGCTGCGTGCCTGGTGACTTTACAAGCATGTCCAGTCAACTGCTTAGACGCCTGTGCCTTCTGGCAAGGCCTCCGCTCAGTGCCCCTGGGATCGCTGTGCTGCTGCTGCCGCAGCTGCTCCTGCTGCTCCCAGTCCCGGCCGCGGCCAACTGCCCGTGCCAGGATCCAGCTCTGTGCCAACCCATCCGCCAGCGCCCGGACTTTGAGGTAAGCACCTCTCGCCTGCCCCTCTGGGTCTGGTTCTCAAGCCCGATGAGAAGTTAGAGTAGGGCCGAGCCCTAAAAAGAGTGATGTGGGTGCCGAAATCAACTTCCACCACTCGCTGAGGGCCTTTCTGTTTACGGATTTCTTCATCTCATAGATGAGGAAACTCGGGCTCAGAGAAGTTGAATAACTCGTCCCACGTCTCACAAGTGCCAGCCTGCAAGAGGCAGGCAAATATTTAAACCCAGAGCTGCTTCCAAACACAAGCTCCTTGCATTACCCCGCTGTGTCTCTGCAGCTCAGTCTGGCCTTACAAGCAAGGAGCTAGGATGAGGAGCTACTGCTCTCTGAGTGGCAAGATCCGCTGGTTTCCAAAAGAATGAGGATTCCGTGAGAAGCAATCTCAGCACCCAGCAGCGCATTGGAGGGCAGGATGTTCTGACAACCTTTGCTTTCCCACACTCACAGCCCTTTCGTTTAGGCACCTCAAAGCCACCCAGAAGGCTGGTAAAAACATGTCTTTCGGTAACTTTTCCTTCTACTCACCTAACAATTTCTAAGGCCTTTAGCAACTTGAAGCAAACCTTTTTGGAGGCAACGTGAAAACCAACTGACGGCAGCAGGAATCCGACATGAGGGAGGTCTAAAGGCTGAGTCCAAAGAGCAATTCTTTTGTAAAGCTAGGGACAATTGCCAGTTCTTAATCTAGCATATTAAGGACAAAGTTTGAGGAAAGGACATTGAAATGCCAATACAACACACGCACTGATTAGGAGACTATATAAAAGAGGTGAAAGTGTTTGTGGAGAACCTGCCTAGTGTGGACACCTAACATCTGCAAGCCTTATTGTAGCACCAATACCTCTAAGTGGCGTAGACCATTTCTGGGGGCATATGGAAAACCAGTTATGCAAAGCAGCAAATTGTGTTCATTTGTATGCTCATGGTAAGTAGTCTATTCCTCTACTGACCTTTCCTATATTTTTCAAACACAAACCAGACTACATAGCTTTTCCCCTTAAATTTTCAATTGGCTCATCCAGTTGTTTTTTGGGATTTCTTTTATATCAAGAGCTCTCAGTATTTCTTTTGAACACATTTGATTTTAATTATCAGTTAAAATAGGGGATAAGGTTTGTGATGGAAATATGAGTCTAAAAACGATGAGCTGTTCAATGTCACATTTTGTAAGTTTTATTATTTCAGTGGGCAGTGCTTAGCAGAAAAAAATGAGTTATGCAAAGTTAATTCTGAAAAATAAAAAAAAGAGATTGAGAAAACTAAGAAATGTCAAGTTTAACTTTTATAGCCAGCTCTCCCCACCACCTTCCCCATCTATTCTACTCACAGTGGCCCAATGATCTATCTCTCCCTCACTGTCTCTCCTTCCCTCCTTCCCTCCCTCTTGCTTTCTTTTCTCTTAATGCAAATCTTAGTTTAGGCTCCACTCCTGCCTGAAATACTCTAATGGCCTCCCATCCATCTCAGGATAAAATACAAAATTCTTGTCTACAAAGCTTTACTTGATTTTGCCACCACCTACCTTACTAGTTTTATCTGATTCTCATACTCACAGGATCTTGTGCTCCAACCAAATTGGGTTCCACAAATTCAGAATTCTCCTGAAGTATTGAAACTTTTTGTCCTTTTTTGTTCTCTCCGCTGAGGGTCTCTTTTTGTCCATAGGTACCCTTCCTCCATTCCATCCAGGTCATTCCCCAGATTTCAGTCCTCTCCTAAAAGTGTGTAGTCCGTGGAAGTTTTCCTGCTCAACTAGGGTAGCAGGTACCCTTTATGTGCTGTCACGGCCCCTGCATTACATTGCAGCTCTTAACACTATTGTCATTAAATAACTAATGGACTTGGTTTCTCTTTTTAACATCTTTGTCACTAATGCCTAGTAATATACTCTGCCTGTGCCTTACTGGAATTCAGTAAGTATTTGCTGAATCAATGACTTAACACTTTATTTGGGATAAAATAAAAATGATCGGTGAGATTTCTGTGCCTCTAGAATTATCTGTGGGGGAAAAATACTTGAGAAACATAACATCAGTTGCTTTAGAACTTGACTTGAGCACTATTCTAAGTCAGGCTCACCAAAAATCACCCACAGAAATGCAAAACCTATGGTTCACCTGCAGCAGCCAGAAACTTGAATGTTATCAACCTCCTCTCTTTCTCTTGCCTTACTCATTCAAATAGTCACAAAATCCTGGCAATTTTGCCTCCTTTGGATCTTCCAGATCTGTTCATTTATCTCCCCTCTCTGATGCTCCACAGCTTCAGCTGAGGTCACCATCATCTCTTGCCCAGATTCTTGCAACAGCTTCCGTATTAGATATTCTGCCTCCAGTTACAGCCTCTCTGGGATCCATTGCCACTTCACTAAAGGAATTTTTCTAAAATGCATACCTGAATGCATACCTAAAATGCAAACGTGTAAATTCTCCTTTAAAATCCTTTCCTTCAGGATGAAATACATTTTCTCAAGAGAGCTTTCAGTGCCTTTATGATTCAGCCCTGCCTACCACTTCCTGCTTCTTCTCTGCTGTTGCAATCCACATTTTAGGCCTCAGCCATGCTCAGCATTAGTTATACAACCACCATGCTCTCTCTGCCTCCAGGCCTCAGCACTTAGCACTATTTGTTTCTGGCCTACCCTTCCGAACTTTCCAGGCTGGCTAATTTCTCCTGCCCCCAATTATATTGGGACGCCCATCCCTGTGTCTTATTCACTCTTATACTCTCTCAAAGTCCACCAGTGCCAGATACATGGTCAGTGTTTAATTAATATTATATTGAGTGGTTTGCATGATATTCTTGGTTTAAGTGATGGTGCTTACCCCTATTGTCTGGCAGGTTTTTGCATTTGATGTTGGTGAAAAAACTTGGAAATCTTATGATTGGTCACAGATTACAACTGTGGCAGTTTTTGGAAAATATGACTCAGAACTTATGTGCTATGCTCATTCAAAAGGAGCCAGAGTAGTGCTAAAAGGTGAGTGACAGTTTTTATCTGATGTGTTCAGACAATTGATACGTTTACTTGCATCATTTGCTATCCAGACTAGCTAGAAACTTCCCTTTGCATGTTCATGTGGTATATTTTTTAGCATACTAAAATTAATCTTGGATACCATTTAATTCATTTCACAGAAACAGATACTGTTAAAAACTTAAATAAACCACTGCATGGTTTTGAGCAAAACATGACTCCTAATTAGCATGAGGACCTTTTAGCTAGTCCTAGTCCACCATTTCTGCTTCTAATTTGAGAATGATTTTACTAATTATTCATAATGGTTATTTTGGAAATGAATGAGTAATGACTTTTATTATTTTGTTACATTATTTCTGCATTTGGAAAACTTAAGTTGGGAGCTTAGTATACCAAAATAATGAGATATTTTAAGTACATTTTGATCTCTTTGGAATGGGTTTGTGAAGTAAATATCAATGAACTCTTAAAAGCATTTTTACACAAAAAGTGTATATTTCTTTCACAGGAGATGTATTCTTAAAGGATATCATTGATCCTACTTTCAGAGCATCCTGGATAGCTCACAAACTTATGGTGGCTAAAACACAATATATGGATGGAATTAATATAGACATAGAGCAAGAAGTTAATTGTTCATCACCTGAATATGATGCATTAACTGCTTTAGTCAAAGAAACTACAGAGTCTTTCCATCGTGAAATTGAGGGATCACAGGTAAAAATTCATTTGATATTTTTTGGAAACCCCTTAATATCTCTATCAAAATGTATTCATGAAGGTATAAGTAATAGAATTTTGGTTTATAGAAATCGAGTAGAAAGAATTTCAACACATATTATCTTTAAAAATTATCTGGAAATTTGAAGGTTGTATTAAAGAAGTTTTACAGAGTTTTAAGGTGTTAGATTTGTTCTTTATGGACATCAAGATACAACATGGATTTCCCATCTTCTTGCCTCACAGGAGGGTTAGCGATATTAGATGGGCAAAAGGGATCAGCAAGAGTCAAGAAAGGACTCCCCAACTCCCAGTTTCTCCCTGAGGAGGAAAGGCTTTAGAATGCACATTTAATGCCCCAACTTTTAAGGCTCCTACATGACCAATGGGCCCCCAAAACATCTACCTCTGAAAGCCAACAGGGTTTGCATTCATGAGTCTTACAGGACTGTAGCAAACAAGGAAGAGGTTCCCAAGGTACCTGAGCACTCAAAATGGATACTCCCCCCCAGGGCTCAGCTCCGCAGATACAGGCAGAAACGCCCATCTCCTACTCTTTTCTTGGAAAAGTCTGACTGTGTATTTCACAAGCTGCTGCCTGAGGGTCTGGCTTCTAATTAGCACACATCTAAGTAGTGACTACAATCTTCCCCAGACCCCAAAAGAGCTAGTGGGCACTTCCCCTGCCTTCTCCCTATGGCTCACTCCAACAGTAAATTCAAGTCACCAGTATGTCCCTGGAAGGAGCATATCCACACACCTAGCACTCCAACTTTTTGGCTGCCATTCAAGTGACGGGCTTCTAAATCACTTAGTTCTGTTAGCCAGCAGGTTTTGCATTTATGGCTCCCCAAGGATTATAGCAAAAAAAGAAGTAGTTTTTAAATGGGGGCAGGATCTCCCAATGTTATACACCTGGGCTCAGCACAGAGGGAACAGGCAAAAACATTTATCTCTCAAGAAGGTGTTTAACTGTATACCTTCTCAGTGGCCTGAGTGTCCAGCTTCTAATTAGCTTGCATCTAGGTACTCACTGTGATTCTCCTCTTTTGGAATCTGGAGAGTCTTGGTACACCAACTATCTGGTGTGCTAAGCACAAAGACAACATTTTGGACAATCATAAAGGTTTGAGTGGGATCCAGGAGCTCAGGCCAGGGTGATTGACAAGTTTCATCTCTTGTACAAGACTAGTCTATCAAGACTAAAAGAGGTGGCTGTTTTGTCTAATGTCCAGAAATCAACACAGAGAGTCAAAGAGAATGAAGAAACAAAGGAATATGTCTCAAATAAAACAACAAGATGAAACACTACAAAAAGACCTTAATGAAGAGAAATAAATGATTTGATAGTGAATTCAAAATAATGGTCATAAAGTGGCTCACTTTGGTCAGGAGAGCAATACCTGAAAAAATGAGAATTTCAACAAAGATATAGAAAATATTAAAAAGTACTCAGCAGAAATCATAGAAATGAAGAAAAACAATAATACAACCGAAAGTTTCAACAGAGGGGTTCAATAGCAGAAGGGGTTCAGCATGTATCAAGCAGAAGAAAGGATCCACAAAGTCAAAGGCAGTGAAATTCATCTAATCAGAGCAGTTAAAAGAAAAAAGAATGAAAAAGAGTGAGGATAGCTTAAGGGACTTAAGAGATACATGAAGAGGACCAGTATATATCTTTTCCCAGAAGGAAAAGAGAGAGAGAAAGGGGCAGAAAGCTTATTCAAAGAAATAAGGCTAGAAGTTCCCAAACCTGAGAAAAGAAATCGACATCCAGATTCAGTAAGACTGGAGAGACCCACATCAAGACACATAATTAAATTGTCAAAAAATAAAGACAAAGATTCTTAAAACAGCAAGTGAAAGGCGACTTATATTATATATAAGGGAACCCCATCCCCACTACCACCATTAGACAATCAGTGGGTTTTTTAGTATAAACTTTGCAAGCCAGAAGGGAGTGGGATGAGATACTCAAAGTGCTAAAAGAAAGAAATGGCCAAGTAAGAATATTCCTACCTGGCAAAGCTGTCCTTCAGAATTGAAGGAGAGAGAGAGTTTTCCAGACAAACAAAAGTAGAAGGTATTCATCACCACCAGACCAGCCTTACAAGAAATATTAAAGGGACTTCTTTGAGCTGAAGTGAAAGATGCTAATTAGTAACATGAAAACATATGAAAGTATGAAACTCATGACTAAGGGTAAATTATAGCTAAATTTATTTATACTATAATATTATGATAGTTGTGGATAAATCACTTATAATTCTACTATAAGATTAAAAGACAAAAGTATTAGGAATAAGTATAACTACAATAATTTGCTACCAGATACACAATTTTAAAAAGATATATAATGAGAGCTAGAGCTTTTGTATGCATTTTAAGTTGTTGTTATCAACTTAAAATAGACTATAAGATTTTTTCAAATTTTAGAATTATTTTTATTGATGCATAATTGACATATAACATTAGTTACGACAATTTAATATTTGTATATGTTGTGAAATGATCACCATAGTAAGTCTAGTTAACATCCATCACTATATATCTATTCACAAAATTTTTTCATATAAGCCCTATAACTACAAGGCAAAAACCTATAACAGAAACACAAAGGATAAAGGGAAAGGATTCAAATATGTCACTACAAGAAATCATCAGATCACACAGGAAGTGAGCAAGAGAGGAGAGGAAAAAAGGAATTACAAAATAGCCAAAAAGCAATTAGTAAAATGGCCTTAGTAAATTGCTGTCAATTACTACTATCACCAATTGCTTTATCAATAATTATTTTAATATGAATAGGTTAATTCTCTAATCAAGAGACACAGAGTGGCTGAATGGATTTAAAAAACAAGATCCAACTATATTTTGCCTATAAGGGAATCACTTCAACTTTAAGGACACATATAGACTAAATTAAAGGGAATGAAAAACAGATTGCATGCAAATGGAAACCAAAGAAAGCAGCTATAGCCATGTTTGTATCAGGCAAATCATTTAAGTCATAAATGATAGACATTTTTGTCTAGACTTTAGACAGAAAATGGTCATTATACAATGATTAAGGGGTCTATTCATCAAGAAGATATGATAATTTTAAATATTTATGCTTGCAACATCAGAGCGCCAAATATATTAAGCAAGGGCTAACATATCTGAAGGATGAAATAGACAGTAATACAATAATAGTAGGGGACTTCAATACTCCACTTACAGCAATGGATATCGATCATGCTGACAGATAAGCAACAGGAAAACATCAGTAAAGAAACTACATGTTAGATCCAGACATTCATAGAACGTTTCATTCAACAGCAGAATACACATTCTTTTCAAGCACACACGCAACATTTTCCAAGATAGAGTGTATGTTAGCCCACAAAATAAGTCTCAGTAAATTTAAGAATATTGAAATCATGTTATCGAGCATCTTTTCTGACCACATTGGTATAAAATTAGAAATTAATTACAAGAAGGAAATCCTGTTATTTGTGACTATGTGGCTGACTGGGAGGGCATTAGGCTCAGTGAAATAATCTAGACAAAGGCAGATACTGTATGATATTACTTATGTATAGAGTCTAAAAAAATTCAAGCTCATAGAAAAGAGAGTAGGTGGTTATCAGGGGTTGGGGAAAATAGGAAGAGGCTGGTAAAGGGTATAAACTTTCTCTTAAAAGATGATGAAGGTCTGAGGATTTAATACATAACATGGCAACTATGGTTTACAATACTGTGTTGTATCATCGAAATATGCTAATAAAGTAGAACTTAAATGTTATCAATAAAAAAAGTAAATATGTGAGGTAATGGATGTGTTAACTCAATGATGAGAATTCTTTCACAATATACACACATCAAATCATCACGTTGTACATTATATATATTATAATTTTAATTGTCAATTATACTTCACTAAGACTAAAGGAAAAACTACGAGGCTAAACAGTGGGTTTTTGAAGACAGAGACCAGCTCCTTAATGTCTAATAAGATGTTTAAAAATTGTTGAAGTTAATGAATGCTACATGCCTTTCAAAGATTTAAAATCATTAAAAACCCACTGTTTAGTAAATAAATATCTATGTAAAATATAAGTAGTATTAACTAGTGACTCTTAACTGATCTCGGGATCTCCTAGGAGTGCTTGTTAAAAGTATCCCCAGTGCTTGATTCAGCAGGTCTGGGATAGAGCCTAGGAACTGTTTTTATCAAGCTGTGCCAGATGATTCTGGTAAGTTGGTTAACATGAATTTGAGGATCATTGGAAAAATAATAAGTGATATAAGGACTGACATCTGTGTGGCTTTATGCAAGTAGAGGTTTGTCAGTATGGAATTCAGCTTTTCAGATAAGTACAATTTCTATGAAGAATAGCAAATATTTGTTATGCAGGCCATCAGACTCCTCTCTTCACATAGTTTGATTTCTAAACCTTTTCCTTCATTCCCTAGATTGCTGTTATTAATAGATTAGAACTGGTGTGTGGGAAATAACCTATTTGCTATTAAGCTACAGTGAAAGGGTAAGGAGGAAGAGACTGAGCACAGATTTTGTAGTAAGAATATCTACTTCCATGTTTGAGGGGCAAGTAGAAAAATTGGGGCTACCATGTCGTTAGGTAAATAAGTGGGAGGCACAGTTGCCAAGATAGGCTAGAGAGTGGAAGATCCAGAATATCAGAATGAAGAGTATGCATTTTATTCTGTAAGTAATGGGTTACATGTGTAGAAAGTGTTTGGGGAAGACTATTTTATAGTAGTACATAAAATAATCGAGGAGAAAGGGAGACCAGTAAGGACTAACCCAATAATATAATAACGGGATTTATAGTTTGGATTGGGATGATGCCCTAACACTCAGCAAATATTAAATAAATATTTACGGAATTAATTAATGAATGAATGAAAAGAAAGGGGCTAAACAATTGTGAGAAGCCACCCAAAGGAAAATGTAAGATTAGTGATGGGGTGAAGGGGAGTCAGAAAATGGCCCAAAGTTTCTTAAACTGGTGACCAGAAAAGAAATGATTAAAAAAGATGATAATTTATGATTATGGATTTGTGGTCAGAGAATTAAAGAGCTAGAAATGCCCTTGGAGAGTTCTTTCTACATCCTCATTTTTACAGGTGGGAATACAGATTCAGATGTTTTAAGTTACATAGACCTAATTATAACAAAGCCAAGACTAGAACCAAAGTGTTGATTTCTTGTCTAAAATACTAATACTGCCTTCTCAAAAATATGAGATTAAGTATGACATGAAATTCAGGTGAAAAGACTCTCAGTGCTCAGGACAGAGGTAAGAACTTACCAAATGGATTTGAAACTTACTGGCTTAGAGGTAATCATTTAGTTTCTCCTTTATGATAGTATATAAAGCTCCCATTTTGTAATAGAAAGCAGTGATAAAATGGGGTCCTAATGTAAAAATTTCACATTATAACCTATTTTGCTAGAGAGCTATTGAGGAAAGCTTATACTTGTAAAGCAGAGCTTCCTTTAGTGCTAATACTCAGAAAATTACAGAGAACTCTGGGAAAGTCCTTACAAGAGTTACAGTAGAATAAACTGGCCAAAGTGTAAAAGTTTTAAAGTATCTCAGTTGTTTGTAATAATTAATCAGTGGTTTTATTGAGAGCCTAATTATGAAAAAAGAAAAAAACTTTTAATGAAGTCTTAGAACATTTGCACACATATAAAATAAGGCTAATTAATGTTTGGTTAAGGCAATAACTATTTTAAAGGGACTTATGCCTTTGGAAGATTGGCTCACCATTCAAAATGAAAGATAACTTATCAGTTAAATTTTATTGGAATATTTCCATAAAATAAGACCATTTAAATGACTTGTTCAACACTTCGAGTTGATTATCTATAAGTGTAGCTATAAACCACCACTATTAACTGTAACGTTGGACTGAACCTAACATATAAGGTAATTGGAAATCAAGGGCTTAATCTTCCAGCACAGGCCAGTTGGCTTGTGCCAAAAAATGACCAACTTAGCCAGCACATATTTTAAAAACTGTCGTATCTAAATTCTTAGCTTCTGCTCTCCAGTTGCTTAGAGGCCCCTTCACACCCTACTGTCATTACACCTGTTTCTTTCAGTTTGAGTTATCAATTCAGTTAGCAGTCTTGCCTCTGAAAACATTTGAGTTTAAAATTCCTCTTCTGCACTGCGCTCTGCTCCTGGTCATTGTATATGTCCAAATGTGACTGGGTCCAAATATATATCCCTTATCCAAACATATGTCTAAAACATTGTCCAAATATATGTCTGGCTCAGTCCATGTAGGAAAAAAGTACATTTCCTAGATTTGTTCCAGTTCTATATGTGTCAAACCCTACATTCACATGTGAAAGCAATTCTGTTTTCTTGGGTAGTATGAAGCAAGAGAATATATATTCATAAAGACATCTGATATAATATACATATTTGATGTTACATAAAATCATGTGTGTTTTTCCTCAGGTAACCTTTGATGTTGCTTGGTCTTCAAAGTGCATAGACAGAAGGTGCTATAATTATACTGGAATTGCAGATGCTTGTGACTTTCTCTTTGTGATGTCTTATGATGAACAAAGTCAGGTCTGGTCAGAATGTATTGCAGCAGCCAATGCTCCCTATAATCAGACATTAGCTGGTAAGAATACATCAAATGATCATTAGTCATTAATCCCATAATCTTAAACATTAAGATATATTTTAGTATTTCTAAGTCATTCATATACCTTTTCCATTTGTAAAGCTTTCTTGAAAAATGAAAAGCATTTAATTTGGAGAGCTTTCAAATTTACAAAAAGTTTTAAAATTTTGGAATTTTCACTTAATTCTAAAAATCTTGTGGGATAGGTATATTGTTGTTAGCCCTTAATTACAGATGAGATGAAGGGTGTTAAGCTCTCCTGATTGCACAGCTATTAAGTTTTATATAATTTGGACTCAGGAAGGTGTTCCAACCTCAGGTCAACACTTTTCTCTCAAAATTACATGAAGAAGATATTTGCTTATCTAGAATTTGACAAAATATTTTTGTTGAAATAACCAATGTTAAATAATTTAAAAGCAAAGACAGTTATGATGTGAGTACTTTCTGTACATGATTATTGGGATTAGTTTTTATCTAATTTGGCATTTATGTTAGTACCCAGGCCATGGTAAAAGTTATGTAATTAGAATTAAGAGTACTTCTGATCTGTCATTCAGATGAAGTGGACTTTGCATTATCCTTTCCAAAGTTTGGACTGGTTTGTATCTCATTAGCCAAGTGAATAAAAAGTTGCTTGCTATCTTTAGGACTCAAGTGAAATCTCTGGGATAGTTGGTATTAAGTATTAACTGGTTAATAATTGTTTGGACAGAATAGTCTGATTGCAAACACTAGTATGTAATTGTAAATTTGAAAAAATAATTTTGTTACAATTAAAAATTATTTAATCCAGTGTTCTCGGACTGTGTTTCAAGGAAGAGATAATTGTGTTCTATCAATAAAAGGTTCATTATTAAATATGTTTAGAAAATGATGCATACTCCACCCTTCACTTGGAATATAATAGTACACAATAACTTTAAAGGCTCTGAAAAGTAGCAAATTTACTTAAGTTATATTCAATATAGTCTTAGAACTTCCCTTGGTGGGAACACACATTTTGCAGCATTGGGCAAGAAGGAGATAAATAGTATCAAGAATTTGTTAAATTTTCTCTGTTTCCTATAACTACAGATTATAGTAAGGAGTATCTTATCCCTGGCTGTAATTCATACTTATAGGGTATTTGTTAAACATGAAAACACTTGTGCTTTCTATAAGAAGTTGTAAGGTCATTCCAGACAGAACGTTTAAGACTTATAGAACTTTTTTGAAACTTTAGAATCCAGAATAGCAAATATTTCTTAGTAATTAATAGACACAATTAGCATGCTTTTATGAAATGTGTCATTCTTCTTAAATTTTGTAATTTTTTGCATCAATTTGATCTTAATTGATTTGAATGTTATTATTATTTAAAAGAAATGATTTAGAAAGTGAGTTGAAATTTACAGTTATTTTTATTTATTTTTTTTTATGGTGACATTGGTTAATGAAATCCAGTAAGTTTCAGGTGTACAATTTAACAAAAAAGTCATATATATATTGCATTGTGTGTTCACCTCCCATAGTTAAGTTTCTTCTGTCACCAGGAATTTACAGTTCTTAAGGAATGATTTTCATAATATCATACTAGAGTAACAGTATATTTTTGCATAAATGAACCTATATTTACAAATTTAGATTCTGAATGGCTGCATACCTTGTGTAAACACATTAGTAGACATACGAAGAGAAAAAAATATGCTTTTTCTATCCCTATTTCATTAGCATATGATGAATACATTGAGATGGGCATTAACCCTAAGAAACTTGTAATGGGTGTTCCCTGGTATGGTTATGACTATACCTGCCTGACTCTAACAGAGGTAAGAACAGCTCATTTCTTACGAAATTTTTTTCTCTTTCTTCTGTAATTTAGAGCTTGTTTTGTTTCACATACATAAACTCTATTTAACATACATAAGTTCTAGTTAGAATTTATAAACCTCTACATATAGAATATGTAAACTTTAGAATTTCTGAAATACAGTTTGAAACTAAGAAGTAGATCTTATTTTTAATTATTTAATCCTATGAACGTTTCTGAATGTTATATATTTTCATTTAATAATGAAATTTAATTTTCATACTATGTGGTCAAGACATCTATTTATAGTATATATTTTATTTTATAATTTTAATTATATTTTCTGATTTAACTCTTAACATATGCTTAGTTGACAATCTGTAATAAGAGCATTTTTGGATTTTTAGGATCATGTTTGTACCATTGCAAAAGTCCCTTTCCGGGGGGCTCCTTGTAGTGATGCTGCAGGACATCAGGTGCCCTATAAAATGATTATGAAGCAAGTAAACAGTTCTATTTCTGGAATCCAGTGGAATAAAGATCAGCAGGCTCCCTATTTTAACTATAAAGTAAGATTTTCACAAGTTATAAATACTTATTCTCTCAGATTTTGTAACTGCATATTTTCGTAATTGCATATTTGATATAGAGAATTTCTATTAGTTTTCTTTTAGGGTACAACATACAAGCTTCTGTTTACATGACTAAACTTCTCTTTGGATCTGTGTTATCAGGAACGTTACTTCCCTGGTGGGCAACTCAAGTGATGCTCACAGTGGAACTGCTCTGCATGGGTAACTGTTACTGTAAATGATGTAATGAAAACGTGCATCTCACAAACAGCATTTCCTGAGTAGTTGATAGTTGTGTATGATGACTGTGGCTTCTAGAAGAGCTCTGGGCTAAAATAGGTTGCTAGCTTTGAAAGCCTCTATCTCTAGATAAAGACTTATATAGAGGCTCTTATATAGAGTGGAATGAGGCTCTTACATAGAGAGGAATGAGGCTTAGAAAAAGAGATGTGCCATCGTGGGCTTTCTAATGGAAAATGGCATCATTTCAGATTTATTTCACAATTCAGTCAAACTATTAGACAAATTATAAGCAATATTAAAGTTAGAGACTGAAAATTATTACAGAGACTTGAAGAAATGGAGTGAATAATTAGCAATTCTGTCAGGCAGTATTTGATAAATAGGAGTTGCCATATCAAAGAGTCAAAGAAAAGGGATAAGATTCATAGTTTACCTTTAGCATAATAAACTTTTACACACCTCAAAAATCTAAGTATAAACCATCTTTGAATTTTATAGTAACCACAGAATGGTGGTACTATAAATGGAGCCCGAACATGATATAATGCAAGTTATTACCAGTAAGCATTTATATTTTTTACTAATGGTCTGGTTCTCTTTTATAAAATGTGAGTGCAAACACACATATTTAACAAATTATAATTGATAAACATCTATACATGCCTGTATGTCAATTATATAGAAAGCTTTACTGCAGAGCTTTCTAAACTTTAGAATCTAATGTACATTCCCATTAAACTAGGGCATACTGTAACCATGTCTTTGGCAAGCAGTATATATAGAACTCTGATCTGGGAACTGTTAATATTACACACACACACACACACACACACACACACAAATACACATATACCACTACCATGGCCAAAAATATTTGAAAAACAATGCATACTGTATGTCCCTCTTGGAGATTTATAATGTACAACATTATATTAAAGGAATTGGGAACTACTGCAGTACATAAGCTGTTTAACTGTTTAACACAAGAGCCTGTTTCTCAGAGGTCTTAGAAACATGTAGGAGGAAGAGTGTTTTCATGGATATCAGTTTGGTAATGAGTATATGTAACCAATTACACATAATTTAGAAATGTGTAATACAGAATAACAGTTTACACTGTGATGTAGTGCTTTTTGAATCCCTGACTTACATTTTCTTTAATTAATAAGATGACACATTCTTGAAGGCACAAGTCACCAAATCCTAGGGCCACAGACCAGTACAGGTCAGTGGCCTGTTAGGAACTGGGCCACACAGCAGAAGGTGAGCAGCAAGTAGGCAAGCAAGGGAACCTTTATTTTATTTGCGGCTGCTCCCCAGTGCTAGCATCACCACCTCGGCTCCAGATCATCGGGCATTAGATTCTCATAGGAGCACTGGTCTCTGGTGACCAAAAGGTTGGGGACTGCTGCTTTAAGGTCTTAGAATTCATGAAATATTTCAATGAGCCTTGAAGCCTATTGATTCCGTGGTACTTTAGACGGCAATCTAGTTATAACCCTTTGTTCCTCTTTTTATTCACTGTAAAATTCTTAGAAACCAAGATGAAGTTTTGGGTGTGATTGAAGAGAATTTCTTATGCTGTCTCAGCAATAGCTTCATCTCGTACCTGATATTCTTGAAAGTATTTATGCCTTCATCATGTATATGCCAACCTAACATATATACAGTTTTTCATCCTTTGATCCTTCACTATTTTGAGGCATCTGGAATTTCTTAACAGTATCAGAAAGCTCAAAGTACTAGCTAATAAAATGACAAAACTGAAAAGCATATGCATTTGGGTTTGCTCCTAAATCTTCAAAAATAAATATTGTTATTTTATATTTATATACAGGTTCTTCAAGTTACCTTCAAATAGTGAATCACAATGTTACTGGGGCATGCCTGGCTTTTTTGAGTTCTAAATATTTTAAAGAATGGAATGTATGATATGCTTGTATATAATAAGTCTATTATAGTTAAATATGCCACAGTTTATCCATTTACCAAGTGACTACTGTCCTTCAAATTAGCCATTTTAGGAGACTATTCTAATTCCAGCAGTGCTACCATCCAAAAAAAAAAAAATGTTACTGGCATTTGTTGAGAACTGCCTTTAAAAAGTTTCCCAGATTTCTATAAACATGAATAAATTATTTTTAGTTATAGGTCATTCTATTTTTTATCTCCTACTTTTCCCCCCTTTCCTCTACCCATTTGCCTAGGTCTGCTCCTTTCTTCTTTCCTTTATCCTTTATCCAATAGCTTATTTACCTTGTAAGAGAGACTGTTATTACTAGAGAGTGGCAAGGTGTTGCTGGGAGAAGGACCTTACAGGGTGGAAGGACCATTTTCTAGTTCACAGTTCTTATCAGCTGTGTGCATAAGGCACCCATGGAGTCCAGATCAGACAGGCTCTTAGAATCAATTCTGTAAGACCTAGAAAAGAGTTTTCCTCATCTATTGCTGTTACCTTTTGACTGACTGACTCTTATAAACAAAGCACGTGCTGAGCTCCCAACCAAGCACTTTTCCAGGCACCGTAGAGAACACAAAAAAGCGTCTAAGCTGGTGTCAGAGGACCAGAGCAGTGATCCTCCTTAACCCTGGCTGAATATCAGAATTACCTAATGGAACGTAAAATGCAAAACAAACAAGTATATGTCCAAGCACCAGCCCTGGAAGGTTCTGATTCAATAGGTTTCATGTGGTCTGGGTCCCAGACACCTATCTTTTTAAAAGCTCCACAAGTGACTCAGATGTACTTCTTGGATGATAATCATCAGGTCAGAGCAAGGAAGGAATCTTAGGGCATGAGAAGGATCTTACATGGAATATATTAGGAGGCTCATTTGTGTAATTTTTGCTGTTGTAAAAGTGCCACAAGCAGTGATGTCTGGAAAGTATCAATATAGAACCATGGAATCGTAGAGCTGCAAAGTATTGTTCCCTCCAATTTGTATTATTTCACTGTATCCTTTTTGAATCTTTGTTTTCCTTCTTCTTGTATTGAATACTTAAAAATTTTCCATTTTTACTTATTTTATAGGATTCTACTGGCCGTTTTCATCAAGTGTGGTATGATAACCCGCAGAGCATTTCTTTAAAGGCAGCATTTATACAAACCCGTGGCTTACGAGGCATTGGCATGTGGAATGCAAACTGTCTTGACTACTCTGGAGACACTGTAGCCAAACAGCAAACTGAAGAAATGTGGAAAGCATTAAAACCAAAGCTGTGACAGACATGAACATCCACTGTCAAACTATTAAGATTTAGAAAATGATGTGTATAAATAGATGTAGTTTCTTGAAGAGGTAAAAAATGTATACATTGTTTGTCATGTTGCTATACGTTTTACTTATTACTATAATCAAAAACATAAAAAATAAAGAGATGTTTTGATTGTTGAATTTGAAAGATACATATATATTGATATCTTCAGTGTCCAGAAATATAAAGATAAGAAACAAATCACTTACTTTCTTAAATATTCCTTTATAAGATGTTTTAATACTATAATTAGGAACAATTGCTTTCAAAATTTAATTAGGCTAATTTTTCCCCATGATATTAAAATATATGCTTACAAATCGATTCTAATTTTTAAAATATATATAATTCGAAGTAGAAATTGTTTATTGCTTAGAATAAATTTTTATAAACCTTGTCTTTGAGAAGCAGTTTGCTCTGTACTTTTTTGTTTTTTAGTAAATCTAAATTTAAAATCTGCGATTTATTCTCCTCTTTAGGTCCATCAAACTACTGGAAATAATTTTCCTGCTCCAGGACTCCATGTAGTCTTATGTTCTCTGAGGCATTTGAATTAAACTCAAACCTCCAGAGGAAAAAAATATAAAGTATTAAAATACTCACAAAATCAAGAAGATACTTTAGTAATATTTTGAATTAGTATGTTAGACCCATGTAATATTTTCCAAATAAATTTTTTATGTGGTTATATCTGATATTTTACAATAGGAAAAACTTGCTGTTGAAACTGAATCTATCCTTTGTCATTTACCCCTCCAATTATTAATATCCCTTCACTATGGATATCTATACTTTATTTCTTGGCTAGTTTTCTTTTCAGTGGTCAATTTTTTCTTTTTCTATATCTTCATTTTACTTTTAATTATTAAAAGACATTGGTTTTTCAAGTTGTTTCTCTTTCTAAAGAGAAATTTTGTACAAAGAACTTTTCTAAATGTACAGAGGTCTTTGTTCTCTTTCTCAAGTCAATTAAGAACACTGTGTTGCACTTCTTAGTTCCTATAAATACTTAAATTAAAAGTTGGCACCCTGGAACTCTGAATTTACATAAATATTGCTTTCCCTATACATTTATTCTCTCCAAATGGAAATAAATGATGATTTGATTATGTGTTATGAGAATATTTCATTTCCTACTTGCGTAATTATTTATGGCAGCGTAAAATCAACCATTTTCCATATTATTTGCTTCATTTCTAATATCTTGTATTTCTAAAATAAATTACTAAAAATAAATTACTAATAAATTCTTAGACACTAATCTCTATAATAGCTGTGTATGCATGTTCAATATCTCTATTCTTTTATATTTCCAGACTGCTTTTAATTAAAATTAATGAATTAAACAGTCTATTTATATGTGAATATGTTCATATTTACTAAACTACATGATTTTTTAATAGTTGCTTTACAGTCATATTAGCAATTAAATTTTAAGACTTTAAAAATGAAAAGTATAAAATATAGTACAGTTAAATATGTAATAGACTAGAAACAATGAAAATAACCCAGTACAACCATATTGCTTTTATACATCTAATATTTCATGAAACTCTCTGTAATATCCATATGAAAAATAAACCTTATGATTTACATAAAACATTGCCAAGAACAACAAAGGTAATCTATGGCTATGCTACCCTGAACAATCCTGTCTGATCTCAGAAGCTAAACAGGGTTGGGCCTGGTTAGTACGTGGATGGGAGACGACCTAGGAAGACCAGGTGCTGTAGGCATAAAAAATAAGGCACTGTAAACTGACAAGGTCCTTGCAACCTGTGAGGTCAACCAAGGGTTGCCTTGCCTAAAAAGAAAGGAAGGAAGGAAGAAAAGAAAGAAAGAAAAAAAGAGAACAACAAAGGTTAAACAAATTTTCAAATATTTAATTGTTTAGACTAATAAAAGTTTTAAATTAACGTACCTACTTGAGGCTGTAAAGATGTATTAATTTTATTCTGTGCCAGTTCAGCTTTCAATGTGCGTACATTGGATATTGCTTGTTTTCTCATCTATAAAAAGAATTACCTTTAAAAAATGAACTTCATTTTGCTCGCTAAAATAACATTGTCATGTAAATAAGGGTTTTTGTAGCTTAACTCTTCTCATTTTCCTTCAATGCCTTCACTCCCACTGGATTAGTATGGTAAATGAATGTATAAGTCATAAGTCCTGTTAAATAAGCAAGCATGCTATTTACTGCTAGATAAGCTATCATAATTTTGTTTATTAGTATACAGTCATAATAAAATTAAAATTAAAATATCATAAAAAATAGATTGAAAATAAATTTTATCTTTTGTGGAAGTTTCAAAATATGTTCTAAAGTGTAAAGAAATAGTAAAAAACAAAAAACAAAAACCCAAAATCGAAAAAACAAAATTACTAAAAACCTTAATTCCCAATCCTCAGAAACCCAATAGGCATGTAATAAAAGTGTTACTCTGTGGCAAGCCCTCTTCTAAGTGGATTAACCTCTTTGATTCTTTCAAAAATTTTATTGAGGCAGATACTATTACTTAACCTCATTTTACAGCTGAGGAAACCGAAATGCTTAGTAGTTAAGTAACCTACTCCAAGTATAAAACTGGTATAAAACAAGTATAAAACTGGTACCTGGCACAGCCAGGATTCAAACTCAAACAACCTGGTGCCAGCATCCTTATTATTTCATATACCATCTTTACACCAGCAGCATTCGCATCACTTGCAAGCTTCTTAGGAATGAAGAATCTCAGGCTTTACCCCAGACCACTGAGTCAGATCATACTTCCAAAGGATCCACCCTCCAGTGATGTCATATTAAACTTAAAGCACTGCTTATGCTAGACTAATTTGAATATGGTTGCAACAGATTCAGGCTAGGTTTTCTGTCCCTTAGTTCTGAATCTTACAGGTAAGTTTGGGTAAACAATTCAGAAATCAATAATACATACTAATAATGTGTACTATATATCAGTTAGGCACTATGGTTAAATGTAGAATTTTTTCCCCCAGTGTAAGCTGAAAATTTGGTTCTCAATTTCCTATTAGACTTTCCTGTTTTTGTACTAGATTCTAATATGGATTTCAACCATTCATAAGTGATATTTATAATGATAAAATAAACAAAGACGGTGAGACTTAATGTGTACACTTTCCAAAAGAAGTGTTTCTATTACTCCCTTTTACCCACCCAACATCCTTAAGTGTAGTTTCCACTTTGACTTTCTCTCCATTTTTTGAATACATAGTTTTTATTCATTGAACAAATTATTTTTTTTACTGCATACCATATAAGACTACTAAATATTCATATTTGTTAAAAATTGTCCCTTGCCCTTCTTTTTTGCACCTTAAGTTTTAAGCTTCTCAATGCCCAGCCAAGGCTCAGCCTTGAGAATGTTGCTAGTTAAAAGGGTCTAAGCTGTGCTGTGCAATACAGTAGTCATTTGCCACATGCAGCTATTTAAATTTAAATGAACTACAATTAAATACAATTTAAAATTCAGTCCTTAGTCACTCGGAAGGCTACATTTCAAGTGCCCAATAACCTATGTCTCTAGTGGTTACCTTAGCATACACTACAGGTATGAATCACTCCTATCATCACAGAAAGTTCTCTTGGAAGTGCCTCTTCTAGAAAGAGGTCGTTATTCTGTGTCATAAAGCCATTTCTGATAAAGAGGTGAATTGAGAGCATTCGTGTAAGTATACATATGAAAATGACTGGAGAGAGATAATTACCCAAGAGGAGGAAAAACAAATGAGAGTTCAGAGAGCTCAGTGGTTTGTGAGACTTTTGATTTATGAATGACCCTAGTACATGAAAACTACCCCTTTTAAATGTTTCATTGAGACTTTATACTGATTGACAGGGTACTTTTAAAAAAAATTCTCACTGGAATTTTCCTAAATTTTACTCTGGCCTTGTTGTAACATGCATCTTTTCAGGAGTTAGTTGTTGTTACTGCATTTTTTTCACTTGTGCTGTTTGTTATTAAGGCAACAATTTTAAGACTGTCGATCCTTCCTACTCTTACACTATTGACACCCAAAGTTAAAACATCAAAATACTTTATTTCAAGATAAATTTTATAATCTCATTAGGAGAGATGCAAATTACCTTAACTTCTATGATGAGATTCATTTTGTCAGTATCCAATTTTCTCTTAAGTTGGTCAATTGCATGCTGTACTTCAGTGATCTGAATTATAAGGTAATTCTGTGTGAGATATACAAAGACATCTTTATTAAGGATAATGTCTATACATATTTATTTTTAACTGACTTGCTGACAGAAACTACAATGTGTTAACAAATATCAAAAGAGCAAATAACGAAAATAACCTATTCCATAAAATAAACTTATTGCTTTGGAGTAAATTACTACGACCTAATTTCCTACATTTGAGGGACTACTTTCTCTTTTGTTCTACTACCATTATTCATGTATTATAAAAATAGATATTTGTAAAAGTTGCCATTAAATTAGTACTCATAAATAACAACTATTACTATGAAAGAAATATGTAATTTTAAGATATTAGCAATGTTTTTTTGAAATTAATGAGCTTTATTAGCTGAATAAAATTAGAATTACTTTAACATATTTAATAATGACATAGTATATTTTATATAAGAAAACTTATTTGCCACAAGAAAACCTATTGAATATAAGAAGCCTTTCAGTCACTTTTGTTCAAAAAGTTTATGAGGTATCATATCAGCAAAGAAATTATTTAAAATATTAAGCTGACTTAGTGAAAAAAACATGACCGTATATTGAATTTGATAAAACATAAGACAGAAAGTATCATCTATGCTAAAAGTATCAGCTAATATGAACAGAGCATTACTTGAACTTATTTGGACTTTATATTAAATTTATCTAAAATAGTAAACTTTTACTCATAGAAACAGAGAACAGATTGGTGGTTGCTAGGGGTTGGGAGTGGGGGAAATATGTGAAAGGGTACAAATTTCTAGTTATAAATAAGTTTTGGTGATGCAATGTACAGTATGGTAACTACAGTTAACAAAAGTGTATTTGAAAGTTGTTAAGAGAGTATATCTTAAAAGTTCTCATTACCAGAAAAAAGATTTTGAGGTGATAGATGTTAACTAGACTTATTGTGGTAATCAATTCACAGTATATACATATATCAAATCATTGTGTTATACACCTTAATACAATATTATGTCAATTATATCTCAATAAAACTGGGAAAACATAAACAAGGAAACAATATTTCATCATGTCTAAAGTTAAATCTGTACTCTTAATCATGATTAACATATTATAAAATCTTTTTTGGATAAGTGAGATAAAGCAACAAAAATTAAACTGATAAATAAAATGGCCTCTGGAATTTGTTATTTAATTATATGGTGAAATTACTCAATTAAAAAATAAACTTCATGTCTCTGATCTTTCACAATTCAAGACTATCTTAAGAAAAAAATGGATTGACAAAATGTAATTTAATAATTTCTTTAGACATCGATACCTTTAGATTCCATGGATGCGATTAACACTCCCCCTTCTCCTGCACTAAAAAAGAGGAATGCAGTAAACACTGTTCATCCTCCCACTGTATTTCAGCATGTGTTGATCTCTTTCCCATAGAATCAGAGAAAGCGACCCTGTCCTCAGGTACAGAGGTACATCCTAATTGGTGTAAGTCAGCGCATAGCATTCCCTGATAATTATCAGTCCACTGTAGGCTTGGTTGATGACCCCACCAGGCAAAAGGGAAAGTTTTGTATATTCTATGCACCTGAGAGAGGGTCTCTCTTAGATTGGAGGCATATAGCTCAACTTGCCATTGGCACCTCTATTGTTACAATGAAGGAAAGCAGTCTTATAATGAAACCAACACTTGAAAATAATAGGGAGATATCAGAAGCACCAATGCTCTTAAAAGACCATTAAGCTGTTGATTGTATCTCCTCAGTACCCATTCTATGAGACCCATAAATTTTCTTATTGTTTAAGCCAGATTAAGTCACAGTTTTTTACCTGTAACCCAAAGCATCCTAAATATGATAATACTGACAATTATAAATCATATATTTTGAACAGAACTTCAATATAATGTGAACACATTTAGAAGCACCTTAGAGTCTGTTATATTTGCCAGATTCTTTGGTCTCATTTTGATCTCCCTGGCTTCAAGCTGCATGAGCAATTTTTTATAATAAAGTTCCAAATCTTCTCGAAGTTTTGTTAAAACCTCCTCCAGTGATGCTGTGACTTTCTTTGTTTCAAAATGCTTTTTCTTCCAACCATCACAGGCTATAAGAGAGCGAAGGTCATAGTTTCAGTCTGACTAAAGAATTCAACTTTTCAACCTGGAAAGGACCTTAGATTTAATTTAAACCCTTTTACTCCTCTTGTCCTCCTCCCTTACATGGTGAGGAAATTAGAGCTAAGAACAGAAATGTTTATTGGGTAATAAAAGTACTTTTCTACAAATATAGTAAAATAGTGGTAAATCCAGGAACCATAAACGAGTTCTTCAAGTTTGTAATTATTTTGAGAAAATCTTTATTAAAAAGATTTCCAATTGCCAAATGTGTATAATTTTGATTACTTTTCCATAATCTGATTTGATTATGGTAAATTTATTTATATAATTATAACTATGAAAAAAGAGGCATAATTTTTCTTGTTTTTCTTTATTTTTTCAGCTCCCAAAATGACGTATGTTTTGTGATATAAGCTGATTCTGATTCATCATTTATCAAAATTATTCCAACTACATCCCCAAAATTGTGTGGGGTAGAATTTCTCAAATCTGAGATTCTTAATTACAAATTCAGCACTGCCAACTAGGAAATCAGTGTGGCACCAATGAGATTCTAAGTACAAACTTAACAGCAACATAAACTACATGCTAGCATACTAGAATATGTTTTTTTTTTAAGATTATCAAAGAAATGCAAACCTCATATTAAATTCTATATGATGATTTGATTAAAATTATATAACTATATGGAACTTAACTAAAAAATTTAACTATTGCCCTATATCTAATCCTCATGCCCTATATATTATGCATTATCTTTCTAACTAGTCTCTGCTTCCATTCTTGCCTCTGTACAGTATATTCCACATAGTAGTCATTCTGATTTTTCTAAAATATTTTTTAAATCATGTAAATCCCTAGCTTAAAAATCCTCCAATGGCTTCCTATCTTATTTAGAAAAAAGTCCAAATTCCTTGAATCGGCCTATTTCTTGCTCAACTTTTGATTTAATCTCCTTCTAAATTTCCTACTTATATATCACGCTCCAGCCATACTGGCCTTGTTTTGGGTCCTAAGACCACAAGCTCATTTCTTTCTCCAGACCTTGACATTTAGTGTTCCTTCTGTTTAAACTGTTTTTCCCTATCTCTTCGCATGTCTGCCTCCTTATTAATAAAATCTTAATGATATCTCCACAGAAATGTCATCCTTGGAAATCCTACTTAGAGCATCTGTCCTGCCCCATCATTCTGTATTATGTTCTTTTAAATAATACTCTTCTCAACTCTAATCAATAGCTGATATTATCTTACTTATTTGTTTCCGTTCCCCACAGCCACCACCCCCTTTAGAAGCAAGCTCCTTAAGAGCAAGGCAATTTGTCTTATTTACTGCTGTGTCCTCATCATATAAAACAGTGCTGGGAATTGAGGCACATAGTAGGCTCAATAAATATTTGATGGCTGCTACATGCCTTGAACTTAAAACATTCCTTGTTTAAGTAGAAAGTGACTGATCATTTTCATTTTATAAAGAGAAAGAGTGACGTGCAAAATACCTTGCCTTAGTAAAAGACTGATCTGGTATTAGAGTCCTGGTCCTGTGATTTCTAGTTCATTGCTCCAATTTGTTTGATGAAATTTCTTGTTTAATATTACAAGGCTAAGTTATCGCTACCATTCCAAGGATTCATTTAATATTAGGAGGTAGAACCTTCAGAAATATCTCCTGACATTGTCAGTGCTAGTATTGAAGCAATAATTTTGCTGTAAATTGAGAATCCTAAAACCAGTTAATTTCCATATATACTTTTTACCCTTATAATCTCCAAGTACAATCCAACATGCAGGCCTCCCAAATCACTTAACGTCTCTCAAACCATTATCCTACACTTTCTCTTCTCTGACTCATTTTTCTATTTCCACCAGTCCTAACAACATTTTTTATTGTAAGAAAACAATCTACTTTTTCTACCTAATGTCTTTCATTTATTCATTTTAGCCAAGCAGACTGACATACATATGAAAAATTAAGCATCCAGGGGAGACTAAGGACTCAAAGAAGCCTCCTAGAGTAAGTGATGTCTAACCTGAAATTGAACGATTAGTAGGAAATAGCCAGGTGAACTGAGAAGAAGGGGACAGAAGGAGAAGATAAGACAAGCAGGTGAGATGGTAGAGGGAAAACCATGCCTGAAGACCTGCAGCAAGAGGAGGCGCACCTCAGATTCTCGTACACCTAACACTTTTCCTGGAAGCCTTTCTTGATCTCTTCCACCTCATTTAGGTGTTTCTCCTCTGTTTCCTATGCATAGAGTTCTGCAATTCCTTTATCACAGCATTCACCAGGAGGTATCATTACTGCCTAACTTGATTATCGTTTTCCCACTGGGCTGTAAACTCTTTGAGGGCAGTGACAAGATTGTGTCTGCATATTAGTATCTCCTCAGCCCCTAGAACAGTGACTAAATTCAGCAGGCAATTAATAAATACTTATTTAGTAAATGAATAGAAGAATGAAGAAAAAAATAAATGTCATTTATGATAAATATTTGAATTTTAATAAAAAACAACCTATGTGAACCATGTTGTGTTTATTGTATAAAATAGTTGAATAATAAATACATGTTTTCTGTATTGATCTTATATCAATAGTATACCTTACCACTTAAACAGTAAAATAGTAAATATTAAAAAGTATAAATTCCATAAAACTTGTTTTCTTTACAGTGACAAAAGAGGTAATAAACTTTACCATGACATCGCTTCAATTTGCTTTCTTCATACAGCTTTTCCACTTTTCTTATTAGCTCTTCTCTAATTCTTTCCAAATGTCTTCTTTCTTCCTTTACTTGTTTCATTTGTTCTATAATCTCCTCTCCTAAAATATTATAACCAATAATCATCAATGTCTAAGAGATGGTTCATTTCCTGAAATATAGTATGTAAAACTTAAAAAGCGTTTAAAATGGAAGAATAAATTTTACTCAAATTCTGTTTTTCTTCCTGCAATATAGTATTTATCCCTTTGGAAAACATTGAGGAGTCATTTCAGTTTATAGGAGTGATACATAAGGGATTTACATATATGTAAAGAATACAATATGTCTCATCTACATTTACATATATTTGTAAAACTGGGTATAGCCCAAGTAGTTGTATTTTTTGGTTTAATTCTTTTGGTAAATTTATCTTGGACCCAAAGTTATTGTATTTAAATTTTACATAGAGAATGTAAATTTTAGAGTATATTTTTAAAGCAGAAATATTACTGACTAAACATATGCAGCAATCGACATAAAATTCTATACTTTAAAATAATTTAACTTTTTTGTGGTAAAATATACATAATAAAATTACCAGTTTAACCATTTTCAAATGTACAGTTCGAGGGCATTACATACATTTACAATGTCATAAAATCATCACCACCATCCATCTCCACAATTTTTTTTAACTTCCCAAACTTAAACTCTGTACTCATCAAACAATAATTCCTCATTAACATCATTTAACTTTACCTCAAAGAATTATCTGTACATACAATATCATCATACTTACTCTCCATCTGTAATAAAGAAATTTCAGTCATTCCTGGAGAAAAAACAGGCTGACAAGGAAGTAGAGGAAAATCAATATGATCTGGTAGGGTGATACACTTTTTTTTACCTATCTGTAAAAAAAAAAAAAACCATGAAAATCAGTAAAATTTGGCAGGGTGATACTATTTTTCACCTATATGTAAGCATCTGGTAATATATAACAGTAATGCATTTTTTTCTTACTTATATGGTGATGAACTCCCAAATCGATATTTATACCTATAGACTCTTGTGCTCGGGTTTCTCCATTCCTCTATTACTTGGACATTATACATGGGGACTTCAAACTTAAATTTTTTTAAAAAAAGAATACATTATTGCTTTGTAAACATGATTTCCTTCCAACACTTTCAATCTTAGTTACTTCTTATGGTAACATTTAAAATTTTCTAAGATGACTATTGAATTTTTTTCATCTTGAGCCAACTTTGATCACTGGTATTTGCTTAGAAAATTGGGACTTTCTATTACATTTTCAAAGTTTAGTATACATTTTATTTCATATATTTTATCTACTCTGTATTTGTGTTTATATCACCTTCATCTTTCCTAAGTTTTGTGTTTCTGCCCTTTTTTTGATAAACTACCTCAAGCCTTCCAATGATGATGTTTCTCCCACTACCACTTTATAGATCTTAAATTGTTTCAATTCTGCTAGAATTTTTTACTTCTGTCTAACTTACCAGTTGCTACTTTTATCTTTATTAAGTCCTTACTACTACTTTGTTTTATTCTTCCTTTTTGAGTTTGTTATCTTATTTTCTTAATTTACAAAGTCAGGTTCTCACAGGATAATGGCAACCACCTAAATTAGAATCTCTCTACACATCCTCCCAACTGCTATAAAAGGAAAGCAAGTAAAATCATTCATAATTTATGTCTACAGCATAAGTAGGACACAGAATCTTTTGATTTACACATGCCTTAATTTACGTTTAAGTGGGGAAATAAACACCCTAGACCAGCAGAGTGTGTTCAAGAGCCAATTACTGAGCAGTCAGATGTGACTGACTATGCATTAGAGAGAACTATGAACAGATAACACAATAAACATTAACCTCAGTTAGTATGGAAGAATAGGCTCCACCCATGCTGTGCAGAAATATTGAGGGTAAAAATAAGATCTGGTAAATCAGAGCACTTTCTATGAGAAATCCAAAAGAAAGGGGCTGTTATAACGTTGACAGTTAGGAATGATAATGATGGGAAGATATAGCTTCTGAGAGAGAAGAAAATGCTCTGGAAGCAAGAGGTATTCTTTTGGGGCTAGATGGTGAGAATCAATAAGAAAGTGGTCAAGATAAAAGCTCAGCGAATTTAATTAGTAGGAAAAAATATCAAAGAAAATAGACCCCTTCTCCAAGGCCCCATTTATTTACAAATAAACAAATAACTGCATTTCACTATATCAACAGAAGAGGGGGCACTTAACCCAAGAAGCAGAAAAGCCACTAAACACTACTCCTTGTTTCTCTATAAGAACACCTGTTATGTGGATTCTGGGAAATATGGCGGAGTGAGAGACATCCTCAGATCTCTCCTCTTGAAACAACACTAAGCTGAACATCTAAAACTGAACAAAAAACACCCAAACTGCACACCAGCACGTCTGAACGTGGGATCGGCGCATAAGAACTACCACAGGTCAGAACCCTGGGTGTTGGATGGTTGACTGGGAGAAACAAAGCAGCTGCCTCTCACAGCTGATGGAGTTCCCTGATGGAGGAGGGAGAAGGAAGAAGATGCAGTGACTTCCCTGAACAGCCTTGCCTGGAAGTGCTGGGACTTCTATGCAGCTGGCAGCAGGGCCAGTCATCAGAGCAGAAAGCAGAGAAGCAGGATGGGGCCGCAAAGATACAACAGTTGATTTTTACCGGCCGCAGTTGCAAAACTGAGGTTGAACCCATAACCCCAATCCCCAACCCCCAACCCAGAAGGCCCCTCCCCATACTCCCCAAATCGATCACCACGGAGCCCCAGGGGAATCTGAGCAAATGTAACCAAAACTGTTTGCTAACACTGACAGGAAGAAAGAGAACAATCTCCAGAAAATAAGCTTACTGACATAGAAATATGTGACTTAAATGAAAGAGAATTTAGGATGGTACTTCTGAAAAAACTCAATGAGATCAAAAACAAATCTTATCAACAATTTCCGGAACTGAAAAAACAACTAGATGAGCAGAGCAAGGAGGCCGAAACCCTCAAAAAGAACCAAATAGAACTGAAGATGAAGAATACACTGCAAGAGTTGAAAAATGAAATAGCAAGCTTAGGAAATAGAGTCAACCAAATGGAGGAAAGGATCATTGATATCGAAGACAGAAATCTTGAAATGGATCAGAAGGAAGAAGAAAGAAATTGAAGAATGAAAAATAATGAAAGAGAAACACAAGCACTAGCTGATGCCATCAGGAGAGGAAACATAACAATAATGGACATTATCGAAGGCAAGGAAAAGAAACAGGGACTAAAAAAGCATTTTCAGACAAATAGTGGACAAGAATTTCTCAAATCTAAGGAATGAATTGGAGCTTGGAATTCAAGAAGTCAACAGAACACCCAATTGTCTCAGCCTAAAAAGACCTTCACCAAGACACACTGTATTAAGTTATCAAAAATCAACGACAAAGATAGAATTCCCAAGGCAGCCAGGGAGAAGAAAATGGTATCATATAAAGGTAAACCCACTAGATTATCATCAGACTTCTCAGCACAAACTTGACAAGCCAGAAAGGAATGGAATCAAATATTTAAACTATTAAGTGAAAGGAACTACCAGCCTAGAATAATGTATCCAGCTAAGCTCTCTATTAGATATGAAGGAGAAATTAAGACCTTTCCAAACATACAAAAATTGAGGGAATTCTCCAATACAAGACTAGCACTACAAGAAATCCTGAAAGGGGTCAGCTCACCTAAAATAAAATAACAAAAAAAAAAGCAAAAACAAAAACATAATTAGGAGTAAAGTGACTATCAGGCAAATAGAGACAGAAGAGTGCAAACCTTACTAAGAACAGGGCATTATAAGCTTAAATAATAATAAGAAAATTGCTATAACAAGATAGTAATGAATGTTTTGCACACACAGGGACAAACTGAGGTAACAATGGCTGAAAAGGGGAGGATTCAAAAATCCAAATTTGCAAAGGGGAATGGAAATAAAGCACACGCAGAAGAAAATGGACAACTATATATATATATAACTATCCTTTTCATATTTGTAATATAACCATACACCAAAGATTCAGAACTGAAGTATATAACATAAAACAAGAAGAACAAGAGGGAAAACCCACAATAGCCAACCAAAATAAAAAAATAAGGAAGCAGTGGAAACACCGAGCTACCAGAAAGCAACAGATAAAATGGCTATAAGAAGACCTCATATTTCAATAATCACCCTAAATATAAATGGACTAAACTCACCAATAAAAAGGCATAGAGTTGCAGAATGAATCAAAAAACAAAACCCAACCATATGCTGCCTCCAGGAGACACATCTCAGCTCCAAAGACAAATATAGACTCAAAGTGAAAGGGTGGGAAACGATATTTCAAGTATTTGACATTCAGAGAAAAGTGGGAGTAGTAGTGCTAATATAGGACAAACCAGACTTCAAAATAAAAAAGGTAAAGAAAGATACTGAGGGATACTGCATAATGATAATGGGAATCATGCACCAAGAAGACATAACACTTATTAATATCTGTGTTCCTAATGAGGGAGTCCCAAAATATGTGAAGGAATTTTTAACAGAACTAAAAGGAGAAACAAACCAAAACACTATCATAGTAGGGGACCTAAATACCCCACTGTCAGATATGGACAGATCATCCAAACAGAAAATCAATAAGGAAATAACATCCTTAAATGACATTAAATCAACTGGACGTAACTGACATATACTGAGCCTTCCATCCCAAAACAACTGCTTATACATTCTTCTCTAGTGCACATGCAACATTCTCAAGAATCGACCGCATACTGGGACGCAGAGATAGCCTCAACAAATAAAGAGGGTTGAAATAATACCAACCATATTCTCTGATCATAATGCTATGAAACTAGAGATCAACTGCAAAAAGAAATCAGGAAGAACCACAAATACATGGAGATTAAACAATATGCTACTGAAGAATAACT